>NC_090648.1:403640189-403717689 GCF_040937935.1 Hyperolius riggenbachi | reverse complement strand
AGGTAGGTAGCCAGGTATAGGTGCCCCCAGTATAGGACCTCATGTGTAGGTGCCCTCAATATAGGTTGCCACGCATAGGTGCCCCCAGTATAGGAAGTCAGTTAAAGGTCTCCATCCCCCCGTAGGTAGCCAAGTGTAGGTGCCTCCAGTATAGGTAGCCAGGTGTTGGTGCCCTCAGTAAAACTAGCCAGCTATAGGAGCCCCCAGTATAGGAAATCAGGTATAGGTGCCCTCAGTATAGGTAACCAGCTATAAGCGCCCCCTTGGAAGGTGGCGACCTGAGCGACCGCTCCGGTCGCTCAGGTCAAAGGCCAGCTATGCATTTCAAATACAGCAAGCCCTCTAAAGTCCTCCTGTATTGTTATTTGTGGTCGCTACCTCGAGACGTGCATGCCATGCCTACTGCCTTCCTTGGATGTGTGGTGGTAGCCATTCCTGCTCCTTTACCCACAGCGTGCCTGCTGCCTTCCTTGGATGTGTGGTGGTCTTAGCCATTTCTTAGGCTCCCCTCCAGACCGGAATCAAACCAGGATCCCCCAGTGATTACCCCTGGTCAGTCACCATGGTACTGAGAAAGTACCATCAAAAGTTTCACACAGTTGAATGAATGGCAGACTTGCCCTCCATAGCACATTCTTGGCAAATGCGTTCGAATTGGTTTGTCTTCCGCTGGGTCAAGGGTCCATCTGACCACAGACGCCTGGTCTGCAGAGCACAGTCAGGGCAGGTACATTACTTATACAGCATGGGTCTCAGGCTGCCACTTCGGACCGGAATCGAACCCTGATTCCCCGCCCATTACCCACTGGTCACAATGGCAGACTTGCCCTTCAGAACAGATACTCATGAAAGGCAAGTGGTGTCATCATTGTCCGCCATAACAGATTCTCATTAAAGGATTTAAAGTGAATTTATTTTTAAATACAGCAGGGCCTCGAAAGTCCTCTTCCTGTATTGTTATTTTTGGTCACTACCTCGGGATGTGCATGCCAGGCCTGCTGCCTTCCTTGGATGTGTGTGGTGGTAGCTGTTTCTTAGGCTCCAACTCTAGACCGGAATAGAACCAGGATTCCCCGGCCATTACCTGTGGTCACTCACAATGGCAGACTTGCTCTCCATAAAAGATTCTTGCCTCCTTGAGGAGGAGACCAACCTAGTGAATCACAGTGAAGGCACCATCAGACTTGCCCTCCATAACAGATTCTCATTTAAGGATTTAAAGTTGATTCATTTCATATACACAGCAGGGCCTCTAAAGTCCTCCTCCTGTATTGTTATTTTTGGTCACTACCTCAGGACGTGCATGCCTGCCTGCTGCCTTCCTTGGATGTGTGGTGGTAGCTGTTTCTTAGGCTCCAACTCCGGACTGGAATAGAACCAGGATTCCCCGGCCATTACCTGTGGTCACAATGGCAGACTTGCCCTCCATAATAGATTCTTGTTGCAGGTACTGAACCGCAAGCAGAAAATGTAATGTAAAAAAAAATAGATGTAAGCTTTAACAATGGTAGAGAAAGAACCATGGAAAGTTGATAAGGCAGTCAGACATTACCTAACCTGACATCACTGAGTGAGGAAGAGCAATCTCGCCATGGTGCGCAGTAGTCCAGCACGGCCGTCACTACACAAACAGCTGTTTGCGGTGCGTTACACAGTGAGTTTGGTTTGTCAGTGTGAAGCAGTACACTAATTACACTACCTACATTGATGTATACACATGCAAGATGTTTTAAAGCACTTTAGGCCTGCAATTTAGCATTCAATGTGATTTCTGCCCTTAAAACACTGCTTTGCGTCAAATCCAGATTTTTCCCTGGGACTTTTGGCGTCTATCCCACTCCACCATGCCCCCCTCCAGGTGTTAGACCCCTTGAAAAAATCTTTTCCATCACTTTTCTGGCCAGCATAAGTGTTTCTAGTTTTCCAAGTTCGCCTTCCCATTGAAGTCTATTGCGGTTTGCGAAAGTTCGCGGGAACCAAACCTTCCGCGGAATTTCGCGAATCCGGTTTGCGAACCGAAAATCAGAGGTTCAGGCCATCTCTATTGGAGAGGTAGGTTGAAAGCAAGGTCAGGGCGAGGTTGTGAATGCCCATGGACTGGAGGGACTGGCGGAGTAGGAGATGGTCTACTGTGTCAAAAGCTGCTGAAAGGTTAAGGAGGAAGAGAATGGAGTATTTACCTTCAGCTTTAGCTAAGGCAAGGCCATTGACCACTTTGGTGAGAGCTATTTCGTTTGAGTGGGCAGGCCGACATCCAGACAGACAAACAAAAATGACAGCGCTCACAGGCTGCAACTGGCTTATAAACCATCAAGGGGCATGTACATAGAGTTGAGCCGAAATTTTCGTAATTTCGCATTACTATAATTACGCATGCGAAATTTGCGATTACGATGCGAAATTACGGTAGCGTAATTGCCATTAAAATCGTAATTGAAAATACCGTAAGCATAATTTTCAACGCCTAATTTCGCGTTTCGTTCATGCCGTAATTTCACATTAAACGCTACAGTAATTTCGCGTTAAACCGTAACGCTCCGTATGATATAAAAAAGCCGCCGACTTTAAGGGTTAATAACAAAGCCCCCTTAAATGCTAAGAGCCTCAAATTTGGAGAATATATTAAGGAGATCAGGAGGAATAAGAGGAAAATTTTTTTTTTCAAAAAGACCTTATAGTTTTTGAGAAAATCGATGTTAAAGTTTCAAAGTAAAAATGTATACATTTAAAAACCCGCCGACTTTAACGGTTAATAGCAAAGCCTGCTTAAAGTTTAGGAACACCAAATTCCTAGGGTATATTAAGGGGATCAGTGGGAATAAGAGGAAATTTTTTTCTTCAAAAAGACCTTATAGTTTTTGAGAAAATCGATTTTTAAGTTTCAAGGGCAAAAATGTCTTTTAAATGCGGAAAATGTCAGGTTTTTTTTTGCACAGATAACAATAGTGTATTATTTTCATAGATTCCCCCAAGTGGGAAGAGTTTTACTTACTTCGTTCTGAGTGTGGGAAATATTAAAAAAAAAACAACGTGGGGTCCCCCCTCCCAGACCCCTTTAACCCCTTGTCCCCCATGCAGGCTGGTATAGCCAGAATGCGGAGCACCGGCCGCGTGGGGCTCCGCACCCTGACTATACCAGCCCGCATGGTCCATGGATTGGGGGGTCTCGGAAGGGGAGGGGCAGCCAAGCTTTCCCCTCCCCCTCCGAGCCTTTGTCCAATCCAAGGACAAGGGGCTCTTCTCCACCTCCGATGGGCGGTGGAGGTGGAGGCCGCGATTTCCTGGGGGGGGGGGGGTTCATGGTGGAATCTGGGAGTCCCCTTTAAAAGAGGTCCCCCAGATGCCCACCCCCCCTCCCCAGGAGAAATGAGATGAGTATAGAGGTACTTGTACCCCTTACCCATTTCCTTTAAGAGTTAAAAGTAAATAAACACACAAACACTTAGAAAAAGTATTTTAATTGAACAAAAAACATAACCACGAAAAAAGTCCTTTAATATTCTTAATTAACCAATAATACTTACCTGTCCCTTTAAATAAATGATCCCTCGCAATATCCTCGGAAATGTTCTATCAGTTACAATGTAACAAAGTTATTACAATGTAACAACTTTGTTACATTGTAACTACGCCACACCCGACGTCACTCGCCGCTCAGCCACCGCATACGCGTCCGTGCAGGACGCTAAGTCCCCGCTGGCCCCCGCTGTCCACCCCGCCCACATCTGTCACCCACATGTCACCCACATGTGGGTGACATGTGGGTGACATGTGGGAGAGGCGGGGAGGGCAGCGGAGCCGGCGGAACTTAGCGTCCTGCACGGAGTCCGGACCCGACAGAGCTCTGAGCTATATAGCTCAGAGCTCTCTAAGCATCTTTGTATTTGGGCTCCAAGGAGCCCCATTGGTCCTTAGCAGAAAAAAGTCCTTTAATATTCTTAATTAACCAATAATACTTACCTGTCCCTTTAAATAAATGATCCCTCGCAATATCCTCGGAAATGTTCTATCAGTTACAATGTAACAAAGTTATTACAATGTAACAACTTTGTTACATTGTAACTACGCCGCACCCGACGCCACTCACCGCTCAGCCGCCGCATACGCGTCCGTACTGCACGGACCCGACAGAGCTCTGAGCTATATAGCTCAGAGCTCTCTAAGCATCTTTGTATTTGGGGCTCCAAGGAGCCCCATTGGTCCTTAGCAGACCAATGGGGTTCCTTCTGATTTGAAGGAACCCCATTGGTCTGCTAAAGACCAATGGGGCTCCTTGGAGCCCAAATACAAAGATGCTTAGAGAGCTCTGAGCTATATAGCTCAGAGCTCTGTCGGGTCCGGACTCCGTGCAGGACGCTAAGTCCCCGCCGGCTCCGCTGCCCTCCCCGCCTCTCCCACATGTCACCCACATGTCACCCACATGTGGGGTGACATGTGGGTGACAGATGTGGGCGGGGTGGACAGCGGGAGCTGCGGGGACTTAGCGTCCTGCACGGACGCGTAATTGCTGCGGCGGGCTGAGCGGCGAGTGACGTCGGGTGCGGCGTAGTTACAATGTAACAAAGTTGTTACATTGTAATAACTTTGTTACATTGTAACTGATAGAACATTTCCGAGGATATTGCGAGGGATCATTTATTTAAAGGGACAGGTAAGTATTATTGGTTAATTAAGAATATTAAAGGACTTTTTTCGTGGTTATGTTTTTTGATTTTAATTAAAATACTTTTTCTAAGTGTTTGTGTGTTTATTTACTTTTAACTCTTAAAGGAAATGGTTAAGGGGTACAAGTACCTCTATACTCATTTCTCCTGGGAGGGGGGGGTGGGCATCTGGGGGACCCCTTTTTAAAGGGGACTCCCAGATTCCACCATGAAACCCCCCCCCAGGAAATCGCGGCCTCCACCTCCACCGCCCATCGGAGGTGGAGAAGAGCCCCTTGTCCTTGGATTGGACAAGGGCTCGGAGGGGGAGGGGAAAGCTTGGCTGCCCCTCCCCTTCCGAGACCCCCCAATCCATGGACCATGCGGGCTGGTATAGTCAGGGTGCGGAGCCCCACGCGGCCGGTGCTCCGCATTCTGGCTATCCCAGCCTGCATGGGGTACAAGGGGTTAAAAAGGTCTGGGAGGGGGGACCCCATGTCGTATTTTTTTTTATATTTCCCACACTCAGAACGAAGTAAGTAAAACTCTTCCCACTTCGGGGAATCTATGAAAATAATACACTATTGTTACCTGTGCAAAAAAAAACTGACATTTTCCGCATTTAAAAGACATTTTTGCTCTTGAAACTTAAAAATCGATTTTCTCAAAAACCATAAGGTCTTTTTGAAAAAAAAATTTTCCTCTTATTCCCACTTAATATACCCTAGGAATTTGGTGTTCCTAAACTTTAAGCAGGCTTTGCTATTAACCGTTAAAGTCGGCGGGTTTTTAACTGTATACATTTTTACTTTGAAACTTTAACATCGATTTTCTCAAAAACTATAAGGTCTTTTTGAAAAAAAAATTCCCTCTTATTCCTCCTGATCTCCTTAATATATTCTCCAAATTTGAGGCTCTTAGCATTTAAGGGGGCTTTGCTATTAACCCTTAAAATCGGCAGGTACCTAACATTGATCCATGCGTCAACTTTTCCGCTTGGGAGCATGGCCATACGCAGGGGACAGGCAAAAATGGCGCACAGCGCCAATAGTGTCAGAATGGCGCTGGCGCTGCACTTAAAACGATATTTATCGTTTTATATGTTAATTTTGTTTTGTACTGATCGGGCTGGAGAGGCAGTGGGCTGGCAGCGGGGGTCGGGCTGGAGAGGCAGCTGGGTCAGGGTGGAGAGGCAGCGGGCTGGCAGCGGGGCCGGGCTGGAGAGACAGCGGGTGGAGGGAGGATTACGCAGCATGTGTATACATTACCTCGATCCGGCCGGCGATCGCTCCTTCACTTCATAGCTTGCACGAGTCCTGCATCCAGCCAATCACCATGCGGCTTCAGTTTCCGCATGGTGATTGGCTGGATGCAGGACTCGTGCAAGCTATGAAGTGAAGGAGCGATCGCCGGCCGGGACGAGGTAATGTATACACATGCTGCGTAATCCTCCCTCCACCCCGCTGTCTCTCCAGCCCGACCCCCGCTTCCATCCCGCTGCCTCTCCACCCTGACCCCGCTGCCTCTCCAGCCCGACCCCCGCTGCCAGCCCGCTGCCTCTCCATCCTGACCTCGCTGCCAGCCCGCTGTCTCTCCAGCCCGACCTCCACTGCCAGCCCGACCCCCTGGCACACCGTTCTGCTGTTTTATAAAACGCTATTTACCATTTTAATGTATTTACATTAAAACGGTAAATAGCGTTTTATAATCGACAGAACGGTGCGCCATTATTTCCTCCGCGCCATTTTTTACTGTATGCCATACGCATTAATTTCGTAATACCCACAGTAATGCGAAAATTACGCGAAAAAATTACGCTTACGCGAAATTTCGCGAAATCCTTCTTCATTACGATTATGTACTTACGGCCATAATCGTAATTACACTAATTACGCGAAATTTCGCGAAATCGTAATT
Organism: Hyperolius riggenbachi; assembly: GCF_040937935.1. Taxonomy (NCBI): domain Eukaryota; kingdom Metazoa; phylum Chordata; class Amphibia; order Anura; family Hyperoliidae; genus Hyperolius; species Hyperolius riggenbachi. The sequence goes on along the minus strand of NC_090648.1, from coordinate 403,711,129 downwards.
ACGTCATTACGCTCATCTCTACGTGTACAGACCCCCAGTGGCTAAATACACGCCTTGAATCCAAATCAGATGCAAATTTATGTAAATTAAGTGCAAATTTATGTGCTAGTCCCTAATCTAAAATTTGAATGCAGATTGGATGCAGGCTACCACAAGTATACTTAGAACATTTTACATAGAGAAGAGGGTGTAGGCAGCGCTTCCAAATACAGAAGGCTGCACCTGAATTGGTTTAGCTGCAAAGGCCGACATCCAGATGGCAGTGGGTCTAGTAGTAAGTTGGCATTGAGGAACTGGGTCAGGCGTTTGTGAACCAGACGCTCAAGGTGTTTTGAGGCAAAGGGGAGGAGGGAGATAGAGCGGTAGTTGGAGGGTAGTGAGGTGTCAAGGGAGGGTTTCTTGAGCAGGGGTAGTATAGTGGCCTGCTTGAAGTCTGAGGGGAAGGTGCCTGTGGATAGGGAGAGGTTAAACAGGGTAGTGAGGACTGGGGCCAAATCCATGAAAAGAGGCTGGAGTAAATCAGAAGAGATGGCGTGAAGGAGGAAGGTAGTGGTATGGAAAGTCTGCAGTAGGTGGTTGACTTACTCAATGGTAGTAGGAGTGAAGGAGGTGAGGGGAGGATAGAGTGGAGGAAGAGTTGGATTGGAGAGGGTGGGAGGTGAAGATTAAAGATTGGATATTTCCTGACGGATGGAGACAATTTTGTTGGTGAAGTGGGTGGCTAAATCTGTGGCAGAGAGGGAGGAAACAGAGGGTTGGGTGTGGGTTTAAGCAGGGAGTTGAAGTGGCGAAAAGACGCCAGGGGTTGGAAGCTTGTTCTCCGATGAGCTTGGTAAAGTATTACTGCTTCGCATCAGTAAGGGCAGTGTGGAACTGCAGGAGGTTAATCTTGTACTGTAACAAATCCTGGTTAAAGTGGACCCAAATTAAAAATCCAAGATTTCAGAAATTTTCTAAATTATAATAATAAATAGCAGCCTTTTTTTCAGCTGCATGATGACAAATATAAAATATTTTACATTTATTGGAGGAACCCTCCCTTCCTTTCATATTGCTGGGACAGAATCCGGCAGATTGGTGGAGTAGGAGGTGTCCAGAAAAGGAGGAATTGCTAATGGCTACCACCTGTATAACCCTTGTTATGAAAAGAGAGGGTGAAAAGCATGCACTGAAATGCTCATAGGCTAGTGTTTATTTATTTTTGTATGTGTCGGAGTGGTGCAACTAAACATTTTGAATTGTAAAAATGTTTGGTTTGGGTCCGCTTTAAGTCGAGTTTTCCTCCAGGTTGCAAGTATGGGTAGTGCGCCAGGGCTGGGGGTTAGGAGGGCGGTTGCGGCGGAATATTGGGGGAGCAGCTTCCTCTAGGGCTGATGAGAGAGTTTGGCAATACTGAGCTGCAGCAAGATTAGGACAGGTTAGGGTGGGGAGATTGGAGGAGAGGGCATGGAGGGGGTCAGCAAGGACACTAGAGTTGAGCTTGCGCAGGTCTCGCTGCCATCGACCAGGTGGGTGGGCGGGTAGTTTGGAGGTGCATTCCCTGAGGAGGTTGAAGGTAAGAAGTTGATGGTCTGAGGGTGGGAACGGTGCGATGTCAAGGTCTGTAATGGTGGTGGATTTAGTGAATATAAGGTCAAGCGTGTGACCTGCAGTATGGGTATTATGCAACAAAACATATTCATATCATTCTATTTTTTTAAGATCAAGTTTTAGTGCTTGAGGGACATTATGATTTTAAGTGAGGCTGAGACAAAAAAAAATCTTATAAGATAATGAATTGTATGTGTAGTACAGATAATTAATAAAGCATTAGTAGCAAAGTTTTCTTGTATCTTTGTTTTCGGCTATATAGCTTTATTTATAACATTGCATCATTCTGTCATATTTGCATTTTAGAAACCCCACTCTGTATTTTAAACTGTAAAATAGAGCAGAGCTAATGACCATTTGGACTTGACTGCAATAAAACCTTATCTCAAGCTGTCTCTCACTGTTTCTTGGCTGTTTAAGGTATTTAGAAAACAGAAGACTGAGGTCAAGCAAGTTGGTTCAATAGCTCAGAGTGATTTAAAGCGGATCCGAGATGAAAAACTAACTATAACAAGTAACTTATCTATATATCTTATCTAAAGTTTAGATGGTTTACACAGCAAATCTAGCTGCAAACAGTTTTAATAGAATATAATTATTTATTTCTGTGATACAATGACAGTAGCCATGCTGTTTGTAAACATTACACAGAGGCAGACTTATCTGTATCTTGAGCCATCACCAAAATCCCCTCTCCTCATCCCTCCTCCCCTCTGCCTCTGAATGACTAGAAACACCTCCCCCTCCTCCTGCCCAGACTGAGCTCCCATGAGCCCTTGCTACTGCCAAGGCTCTCTCTGAAAACCTGTGGGTGTGGCTTTTTTAGTTTATAGGGAATTAGAGTATTAAGACAAAAGCAAAAAAGTATTTGGCTTGAGGAATGCCCTATAAACAATAGGAAAGGAACAAAATTATGCAATGTGTAAAAGTTCACCTCGGATCCACTTTAAGTATTTTTGTACTGGAAAATAACATGAGACTTTTATCTTTGCAACTAATTGTAATGGATAGCGGAGATGCCGTCGCAGCGGTGAGCGGCATGGCGGCTGTCTCCGTGTTTCAGCCGGTGGCCTTCGCCGCGCAGTTACATGGTGGAGTTTTGCCTGGTCCGTCAGATGCACATAGACTGAGGGCTACGTGCGCGCACCAGGTGACAGGACCTTTATGCAAATAGAAGGGGAGTCAGCTGATTGGCCGGTCAGCTGACTCCAGCAGTGCTCCTGATTGGTTGAGTGACTGGGGCGGCACTGTGGGCCGCTCTCAGTATATATAGGACCTGCCTGTCAGTGGCTCCTCGTCTGCTGTTGTGAATGCTACGTGTTAGCACTCAGACCTTTGTCAGATCCCAAAGTGTGCTAGAACCAGCAGGAGCTGGGGATCCACACTTAGTCAGATTCTGTTGATAAAGTACTAATTGAATTATATTATTTGTTATGACCTTCTGCTAGCCTTGACTACTCTTCTGCTTACTAATTCTGTGCTTCTGCCTATCTGATCCTGTTTCCGACTCAGCCTGAACACTACTCTGATTTAAGCCTTCTGTCTTTGTACCGTATCTGTCCGTTTGTTGCTGAATCTGCTTGTGTGACTCTCCTGCCCTCATCAGTGAGTCTAGTCTCTGGTGAGGGATTCTCTGTACAGCTTAATAACCTGCTCCTCAGGTGACCAGTAGCGGCAGTACAGTCTTGATCTCCTGCCCCTCAGGTGATCACCTGCTAAAGTACAGTCTGAATCACCTGCTCCACGGGTTATCAGTATATGTTGTCTTACTGTGCACCACCCGCTCCTCGGGTGAACTGATTACTAGTTCATCTGCATCTCCAGCTTGCTGGAGTGCTGATCCCTGTGTTCTATAGAGATATCTCCCTCTACCAGCTTCTCTGGGGAGTTGGTATCTCTATCTGTATTACTGTTGCACCAAACACCTATCTTTACATCTGGTTGTCCTGTGTCTCGCTATACTCGCATTTTTGGTGATTCTGCAGATCACCACATAATCAGGTATAGTATCTGTATTATTGGGGATACTGCAGATCACCAATAATCAGAAAATCTGTTCTTGCTGACACCAATCATTACAGAACAGCAGTCAAAACATTATGGACGCACTGCGTAGTCAGGTTGAAGTCCTGACCACCGCGGTAAACAATATTAGCGGGGTGATCAATATCCAAAAGACTCAGATCACTCAACTGTCTGGGACAGTACAGGTACGTCAAACGACTATTGATACAGTGCGATCCCTTTTAGTCACGGACCTTCGTATGTCCGTACCCGAAAAGTTTTCTGGGCATAGATCTGACTTTCAGAATTTCAGAAACCGTGTGCTATCCTATTTTGAGTTGAGACCCAATCTGTCAGGATCTGAGAACCAGAGGGTAACCTTTATAAAGACCCTTTTGTCAGGAGATTCACAAACATGGGCATATAGTCTTCACACAGGGCATGAGGCATTATCCTCAGTTCAGGAATTTTTTAAGGCCATGGCCGTTATATACGATGATCCGGATATTGCTATCACAGCTGAGAGGAAACTAAAAACTCTCAGGCAAGGCCATAATCCAGTGGAGGTTTATGCCGCAGAATTTAGGAGGTGGGCTGTATCAGCTAGATGGGGAACGTATGCTTTATTAGACTGTTTCCTGTCAGGACTATCTGATGCAGTTTCTGATTTGATGTTAGGTCATCCTGAGCCTAAATCTCTAGACGAAGCAATTTCATTGGTGGTGCGGGTTGATCGCCGCCTTTGCTATCAAAAACAAACCCGTGGCCGAAATGCTGTAAGATCTGTTTCCTACGCCTCTTCTCCACACTCGTCACCTCAGGACGAACCGATGCAGATCAGTCAGTCTAGGTTAACACAAGTGGAGAAGAATCGCAGAAGGTCAGAAAGACTCTGTCTATACTGTGCTGAGGAGGGTCACATTGTCCAGAATTGCCCTAAAAAGTCAGGAAATGCTGCCGCCTAGGTGTAGTCAGAGGTAATACCCTAGGCGAGCTGTGTTTACCTCTGGATAATAACCGCTTACTCCTCCCTTGCTCCATTACCTGGGAGGGTCAGGCCACGGCCACAGAAGAATTCGTGGACTCAGGCTCTGCAGCTAATTTTATAGATTATGACTTTGTCAAAAAATTGGGGATTCCCTTACTTCCTTTAGACCGTCAGATTTTGATCACAGCGGTAGATGACTCTCCATTACAGTGTAGACAGCCTCTCTCCCAGACCCCCTTATTGTTGTGTAGAATAGGGGTTCTACATAAGGAGAAACTACAGTTCTTTGTCCTGCAAATGGCAATCTCCACCATAATCCTCGGTATGCCTTGGTTGCAACTACTCTCCCCTCAGTTTGACTGGGCTTCAGGTCAGCTACAGAGCTGGTCAGCCTATTGTCATCATCATTGTTTGGAGAAAGTTGCTGTTTGCGCCACCAAGGTTCAGGTAAAAGGGGTGCCAGTGCAGTACGCAGAATTTTCTTAGGTATTTTGTCCAAAATCAGCAGAGAAACTCCCGCCACAACTGAGCTTCAACTGTCCCATAGAGTTAAGATCAGGTTGTATGCCCCCTAGAGGCCATCTCTATAATCTGTCGGGGCCAGAGAAGCTGGCTATGCAGGAATACATTAAAGAAAATTTGGTCAAGGCCTTAATCCGTCCTTCCTGGTCACCAGCAGGGGCTGGGTTCTTTTTTTGTACAGAAAAAGGACGGTGGGCTTCGACCTTGTATTGACTGTCGGGGTTTAAATAAGATCACAGTAAAAAATTGCTATCCATTGCCTTTGATTGACGATTTGTTTGTTCAGGTGACTAATGCCAGTATCTTCTCTAAGCTAGACCTACGAGGAGCATACAACCTGGTACGCATTAGGGACGGTGATGAATGGAAGACGGCATTCAACACGCCCAATAGGCACTACGAGTATCTGGTTATGCCCTTTGGGTTGTGTAATGCTCCTGCCTTCTTCCATGAGTTTATCAATGAAGACTTTAGGGAAGTTCGGGGAAAATTTGTGCTAGTGTATCTGGACGATATACTGATTTTCTCCCCCAATCTAAGTGAACATCGGAAACATGTGAAGTTCGTTTTAAGAAAATTGAGGCAGAACTCGTTGTATGCGAAGTTAGAGAAATGCCTCTTTGAAGTCACTAAGGTCCCTTTTTTGGGATATATTATTTCCACTTCAGGTCTCTCCATGGATCCTGAAAAAGTCGCTGCTGTACTGGAGTGGCCTCAACCTGTAGGATTGAAGGCACTCCAAAGATTTCTTGGCTTCGACAATTACTACAGAAGGTTCATCAAAGGGTTTTCTTCTGTAGTGTCACCCCTCACCAACCTTACCAATCCGAAACAGCCTGTATGCATGTTGGATTGTTATGGCTCTGTACACATTAACAAGCTGACACATCATTGCATTCCAGCGGTTCTGGAGGTGTGTTTAGCTTCTAAGGGTACAATGGTTAATTTGCATATATTCAGCAGTGGTGCCTGGGAGACATCTTGAGCTCACTCTAACCTGAATTATCGCAAATTCTTTCTGTTTTAGGAAAGCAAACTTTTGTTTTTCTTAACATCTTAGTAAGGGGGCTTTTTGGACCATTGTAGTCCCTTACACACCCCAATGAGTTCTGGGTCACCATGAGCTTGCTGGTTAGTCTGTTCCCAACCTTACCAAGAAAGGGGCTGACACTTATCATTGAACATTAGAGGCACAGTCTGCCTTCGCTACGTTGAAAAAGTTATTTTTTTCTGCTCCCATTTTGAGACACGTGGATGTCACCCTCCCCTTCATTGTTGAGGTGGATGCATCGGAGATTGGCGTTGGGGCTGTACTGTCTCAACGCTCTGGTCTTCAAGGCAAACTACATCCCTGTGCCTTCTTTTCTCGTAGGTTCTCTCCAGCCGAGAGGAACTATGATATTGGCAATAGGGAGCTTTTGGCTCCCCTTCCAGCCAATGGCGCCATTCTTCAAAGGCTTACTTAATGAAGTTAGCCTTTGAAGAATGGCGCCATTGGCTGGAAGGGGCAGAACATACGATCACGGTCTATACTGATCATAAAAATTTGGAGTACATCAAAGGGGCCAAAAGACTTAGTCCCCAACAGGCTCGCTGGCCCTTGTTCTTTTCAAGGTTCAGGTTTGTCATCACGTATACACCGGTGTAACGATCGGTGTAACACAGAGAGGGTCTGATTACCGGTGATCTGCAGTATCACAGAGAATGCAGAATATACCCGATTATTGATGATCTGCAGTATCACCGATAATCAGATACATCTACTAACCTCTGGACACCTGAGAGATGAGAGTGTTAGGTGCAACAGTATATATCTTGAGGCAAGCACCTATAGGATAGGTGCTAGACAGTAAGAGCAACTGCTCTGGATCAGATTCCTTCCACAGGCCTGATGCTCCCCAAGGGGCGGAGCCAGGCTGAGAGTAGTGGGAAGGACAGAGCGTGAGTGACACCAATGAACAGTGTCACTAACAGATCTGCGAACTATCCCCTAACAGCAGAGATAGTTCTCGAGGTCGGACAAGCCAGGTCGTAAACACACAGACAGATAAGGCACAGATTCAGAAGACAGAAAGGGAATCCAATAAACAGGCAGGGTTCAGCAACGGAGTATCAGAATAGCAAGGTACAGAATCAGGAGGCAGATATAGAGTCTAGGAACGGGCAGAGTTTGGCAACTGGATATCAGAAATAGCAAGGTACAGAATCAGAGTTCAGGAGGATAGTCAGGCAAGCAGAAGGTCATAACAAATAATACAGTTCAATATTCCTAACGCTAAGGTGTGAGCTCTGTGATCATCAACACCTTTGGAAACTATGCTAGAACACAGATACGAACAAGGCCTGAGTGCTACCACGTAGTGATCGCAACGCCAGACACACGAGAAATGACCAGCACCCAGTATATATACATCAGCACTTCCAGCGCCTCCCCTAAGTGCTGGACCATTGAGAAGTGGTGGAAATGTCAGCTGACCAGCTTGGTCAGCTGACCTTCTTCCGGCTGTCATATAAACTCTGCCTCTCAGCACGCGCGCGCGTCGCTCTGAACCTGTGTGGACTATCAGTCCCAGCCACACCAGTCACACTTTGCAATGTCTCTGTTGGCCTGCACGCGGGGTGGGATGCACTGCTATCAGCACATGCGGTGGCCTCCCCGCGCCCGGTCAGACTGTCAGTAGCAGGCTTATGCGCGCAAACCGCCGCGTCAGACGCGGCGGTTTCTCCGCGTTCCGCTATGTCATCCGCGGAAACAGCCGCCGTATCCTGTGTCCATGCGGTGGCTTTTCCGCGTTTCTTCACAACCGGGAAGTAAGAATGTCAAAACAAATGCATTATCTAGGTGTTTTGAGCTCGAGACAGTTCAGCCCTCAACCCCTGAGACCATCTTACCTCAAAGACTGGTGGTGGTAGCCACGGAAACCTGGAAAGACTGGGCGGTTACCCTAGGGCCTTACCAGCAAGATATTCCAGAAGGGAAGCCCGAGGGGGTTCTGTTTATGCCACTTCCTTTTCGCCTACAACTCTTGCAATTGTTCCACGCCCATAAGAATGCAGGGCATCCCGGGGCTGCTCGAACTCAGGACCTACTGGCCAGATGTGTATGGTGGCCTTCTTTGGCTCTTGATTTCAAAGAGTTTGTGAGAGAGTGCTCTGTGTGTGCCAGAAATAAACCCTCTCGTCAAGCACCAGTAGGTACGCTACAACCTTCACCGGTGCCAAATGAACCATGGACCCACTTGTCTATGGACTTTGTAGGAGAACTCCCCAGGTCTGAGGGCAAGTCGGTCATCTGGGTGGTAGTTGATAGGTTCAGTAAAATGGCTCATTTTGTTCCTCTGAAGGGACTCCCCTCAGCCCAGGAGTTGGCGTATCTCTTCATCCAGCACATTTTCCGGCTGCATGGCATTCCGGAGAATGTGGTGTCAGCAGGGCCGGCCCGCTCATGAGGCGGGGTGAAACATTTGCCTCAGGCGGCAAATCTGGGGGGACGGCACGGGCCGCCCGCCGAGCTGGAGGGGTAGCGGGCAGAAAGGGGGTATTGGGCCTAGCGGCGGGGAGGGGGGTCGGACCCCCCCCTCCCTCGCCTGGGTCCCCCGATCTGCGCTCCTCCTCCAGCGTAAAGTACCAGGCAGCCAGCGTGCATATGACGAAGAGGCAACGGGCGGGGGAATCACTCACCTGTTCCGCGTTCCATCGCGCGCTCCACTGACGTCACTTCCGGCAACGCCGCCCACTGTATTGGACGGCCTTGCAGGAAGTGACGTCAGTGGAGCGCACGATGGAACGCGGAAGAGGTGAGTGATTCCCCCGCCCGCTGCCTCTTAATGATATGCACGCTGGCTGCCTGGTATTTTACGCTGGAGGAGGAGCGCAGATCGGGGGACCCAGGCGAGGGAGGGGGGAGTCCGACCCCCCTCCCCGCCGCTAGGCCCAATACCCCCTTTCTGCCAGCTACCCCTCCAGCTCGGCACTCCCCACCCCACAGCTGGGGGGGGGGGGGGGCGGGCGATTTTTTTCGAATCTTGCCTCAGGCGGCAAAAAGTCTAGGGCCGGCCCTGGGTGTCAGATAGGGGAGTCCAGTTTGTGTTTAGATTCTGGAGAGCCTTTTGGGTGCTTGTAAAAAGGAATCTGGGAAAAGCCTTCCAGATGCAGAAAAAACAGGCAGATAAAAGGCGGTCTGTTGAGTGGAAGTTTTCCCCAGGAGACATGGTGTGGGTGTCTACTGGGCATCTGGCGTTAAAGCAACCATCACCGAACTTAGGACCCAGATTTGTAGGCCCATATCCTGTGTCCAGAAAGATTAATGACGTGACATATGTGATTGATCTCCCAGCCAGCATGAGAGGTGTGAGATCATTTCATGTTTCTTTGTTGAAGCCTGCTGTACATGTGGATTCCTCCCCCCCCCCCTGTGATGATTGACGACCAACCTGAGTATGAGATCGAGAAGATTTTAGATTCTAGATTAGTGCAGAATTATGTACAGTACCTGGCAGGGCCGGCCTTAGGTTTTACAGTGCCCTGAGCGAAATCTGAATTTTGTGCCCCCCCCTTCATCCTCTTCCCACGTGCACACATACGCACGCACACACACATGGGCCCATGTGCAATTCCCCATTTCTCCTGAGATATCTCCTAGAACAGTGGTTCTCAACCTTTTTGATGTTGTGACACATCACGCCAAATTGCTCAGATCTCTGTGACACGTCACGTATGTATAATAGAAAAAATACTATTAATAACCATGAATAGATGGAAAGAGTGCATTATCCTGAATACACTTAAAAATGAAGGCTAGGACCTTTCAGGAATATTAATAAAAACAATCAGTGGGACAGTTAGCCGCCTTCCCCTATTTACAATGATAGCACAGCACCTACAATTTGCACCACGTGTTATAGCCGCAGTGCGCCCCCCCAAAACGCCCTCAGACTCAGTATAGGTAGGTAGCCAGGTATAGGTTCCCCCAGTATAGGATCTCATGTGTAGGTGCCCTCAATATAGGTTGCCAAGCATAGGTGCCCCCAGTATAGGAAGTCAGTTGAAGGTCTCCATCCCCCCCATAGGTAGCCAGGCGAAGGTGCCTCCAGTATAGGTAGCCAGGTGTTGGAGCCCTCAGTAAAGGTAGCCAGCTATAGGTGCCCTCAGTATAAGAAATCAGGTGTAGGTGCCCTCAGTATAGGCAACCTGCTATAGGCGCCCCCTTGGAAGCTTGGCGCCCTGAGCGACCGCTCCGGTCGCTCATATCAAAGGCCGGCTATGGTACCTGGTCCATTGGAAGGGGTATGGCCTGGAGGAGAGAACTTGGGTTCCGGATTGCCGCATGCATGCTGAGGATCTAAAGAAAGAATTTCATGAGTTACACCCTAAAAAGCCGTGTAAGAAGTGTCCGGGGTCCACTCCTCAGGAAGGGGGGGGGGTACTGTAATGGACAGCGGAAATGCCGCAGCAGCGGTGAGCGGCATGGCGGCTGTCTCCGCGTCTCAGCCGGCGGCCTTCGCTGCGCAGTTACATGGTGGAGTTTTGCCTGGTCCGTCAGTTGCACATAGACTGAGGGCAATGCGCGCACGTGCCAGGCGACAGGACCTTTATGCGAATAGAAGGGGAGTCAGCTGATCGGCCGGTCAGCTGACTCCAGCAGTGCTCCTGAATCTGATTGGTTGAGTGACTGGGGCGGCGCTGTGGGGCGCTCTCAGTATATATAGGACCTGCCTGTCAGTGGCTCCTCGTCTGCTGTTGCGAATGCTACGTGTTAGCACTCAGACCTTTGTCAGATCCCAAAGTGTGCTAGAACCAGCAGGAGCTGGGGATCCACACTTAGTCAGATTCTGTTGATAGCTAAAATACTAAATGAATTGTATTATTTGTTATGACCTTCTGCTAGCCTTGACTACTCTTCTGCTTACCAGTGTTGATCGGATACCTCATTATCCTATTCGAGTTTGGTCGAATTCGGATAGTAAACTATCCGAATTCACTCGAAGTTCGATATTCGAGTTAATCGAATATCCGATTCGACCTCGGATATCCGACGTCACTATCCGAGTCTGTATTCGAGTAAAATATTCAAGCTGGCCTTAAATAGCTTTTAAAACTTGTATTGGAGGTCAATGATGCATGAAACCACCTTTTGCATGAAGAAAAACATCAAGTGATTATGTGGTGATGTAGTAGTTATAAAAAAAGGTATCAAAAATAGTAAATTAACTTCATGAAAAGTGTTTGCATGAGAAGGTGTGTCCAAAATGGTTGTTGGAAATCTCCTCCTCCTCCTCCTTCTTCTTTGTTTTCCTTTCTTTTGTAATATTTTTTTTTTACTTCATTTGTGGAAATATTTTATTTTAATAACAACACCATAGTTATATTTGTGTTGATGGCATAATAGGTAGTGGCACATTGCAAGCCACAGCGCCTTTTTCTGTGTACCCTGGCAGTGGTAAAACACAGACATCAGCAGGAGGAGGAAGTAGTTGCAAGTTGTAGTGTGGTAATAGCTGGTAGGAGAGTGGGTGGCAGCATAAAATAGTTCTTCTTCTGTTCTCCCTGGCAGTGGTAGCAGCACACAGACAGCAGAAGCTCAATGCAGCTACAGGAGGAGGAGTAGTGTGTGTCAGGCAGTGTGATGTGACTGACATAATAGGCCCTGGTTCCGAGCGGTGGTTCCAGGGCCGTAAATAAACAGCATGAGGTTCCAGACAGCGGTCGTGAAGCCCACATTGTGTCCAATGCACAATTGGGACAGCACAGTTTTCAACCCGGACACCTTCAAATTGATGCAGCTATTTTTGAGCATAATAGCTGGTGGCGCATGGGCAGAAGCACCTTGTAATGTGTTCCCTGGCAGTGGAGACACAGACAGCAGGAGGCAATACAACAGCAGGCAGCGTGAGGAGGATGAGTGTGTGGCAGACTGGCAGCGGGCAGCAGGAGGGCAGGCAGCGAAACATAATAGGCCCTGGGTCCTAGCGGTGGTTCCAGGGCCGTAAATAAACAGCATGAGGTTCCAGACAGCGGTCGTGAAGCCCACATTGTGTCCAATACACAATTGGGACAGGACAGTTTTCAACCCGGGCACCTCTAAAATAATTTAATTTTTTTTTTCAAAATAATGCAGGCAGCTATTTTTGAGCATAATAGCTTGTGGCGCATGGGCAGCAGCACCTTCCTTGTAATGTGTTCCTTGGCAGTGGAGACACAGACAGCAGGAGGAAATACAACAGCAGGCAGCGTGAGGAGGTTGAGTGTGAGGCAGACTGGCAGCAGGCAGGAGGGCAGGCAGCGAGACATAATAGGCCCTGGGTCCTAGCGGTGGTTCCAGGGCCATAAATAAACAGCATGAGGTTCCAGACAGCGGTCGTGAAGCCCACATTGTGTCCAATACACAATTGGGACAGCAAACACTAGCCGAGAAAAGTACCAGGGAAAAATATACCACACACTGGGTCCGTAAGGACAAGCCCTATAAGTACATAGGCGTACAAGCATATCACTTGTTCAATATAAATTCTAAAATAGATGAACATGGCATCACATGGTTATGTGTGTTCCTCAGATGGGGTTACTGATAAAGCTAAACAATGAAAGCTGCTATGTATGGAGGTCTTTGCTGACCCCCCACACTCCTGGTGTTGCCACTCAGAGTATGGTGTAGCTATTCCATACAAAATACACAATCAGGCCCCACTGACACTGAAAAGATGCACTCCAAGAAACTCCTATCATAAATGTAGGGGACTGGTAGCCCAGATATGGAGTTCTCAGTAGGTAGCAGTGCATGCATTCAGATAGACAACGGAGGTATATACAAGGTGGATCGTGCTCTATAGTACAAGTGCTGTAATATGAATCTCTGACATGTTTCACCTCACGGCTTTTTCAAAAAGATGCTATACATATTTACAGTAAAAACATATATACAAGTGCGCCCCCCCACCAGCAGTATAACCCCCAGCAAAAGCCCCAGTCAGGTCACAATTGGGACAGCACAGTTTTCAACCCGGACACCTCTAAAATAATTAAATTTTTTTCTTTTCTCAAAATAATGCAGGCAGCTATTTTTGAGCGTAATAGCTGGTGGCGCATGGGCAGAAGCACCTTGTAATGTGTTCCCTGGCAGTGGAGACACAGACAGCAGGAAGAAATACAGCAGCAGCAGCAGCAGGTGTAATGTGTGTGCGCCACTTCATGTCCCCCTCTCTCCGACAACAGGGGCCAGGAATTCGCCTTCCACCCAAGCCTGGTTCATTTTGAGAAACGTCAGTCTGTCCACAGACTTGTGAGACAGACGAGATCGCTTCTCAGTGACGACTCCACCGGCTGCACTGAAGCAACGCTCTGACAGTACGCTGGAAGGGGGGCAGGAGAGCACTTCCAGGGCATACTGTGCAAGCTCGCTCCAGATCATCAGGTGCTTGACCCAATACTCCATGGGATCAACAGGGGCAATGCTGTCAAGCCCGCTGAAGGACCCCATGTAGTCAGCCACCATGCGGGTCAAGCGCTGTCTGTGACTGGAGAAGGATGCTGCTGCAGGCATCTCCTCTCTAGTCCTTGGCAGCTCTACACTCATGTAGAGCTCGTTGGTCAGAGATAGCAGATCTGTGGTGCGCCTGCGCTTGCTGCTGGTGGATGCAGGCACCTGCTGCTTAGAGATGTCGCGAACCTCCGATTTTAGGTTCACGAACCCTGTTCGCGAACCTCCGCGAAAGGTTCGATTCTCGAAAAAGTTCGCAAACCGCAATAGACTTCAATGGGGAGGCAAACTTTGAAAATTTTAAAAAATTCTACCGGCTGGAAAAATGATAGACAATATGTTTCAAGAGCTCTAATACCTGGAGGCACACCTAATTGAGTGAAATACACATCACTGCTGGAGGACCCGCCCTCCCTCCTCCAAGCAAGGTCCTTATACCATTTGACTCAGTTGTCTGCCTACACTAATTAGTTATGGGACAGCTGCTACACACTCTGCTAGGGAGTTTTTAATTAGCCTCTTGTGGGTCTCCTCCCACCTCCCTCCTACCGGAGGGAGGAGGGTCTCATCTGCCAGGGAATTATCTTATTTCAAAAACCAGTATACATCATACCATGGCTGGGAATCGAACCCAAATCTCACTCAATGCAATAGAAACATTAGGTTGCTTAAAGGGAACCTTAACTGAGAGTGATATGGATGTTTCCTGTAAACAATACCAGTTGCCTGGCAGTCCAGCTGATCTTTGTGACTGCAATAGTGGCTGAATCACACCCTGAAACAAGCATGCAGCTAATCCAGTCTGACTTCAGTCAGAGCACCTGATCTGCATGCTTGTTCAGGGGCTGTGGCTAAAAGTGTTAGAGACACAGGATCAGCAGGCGATTCAGGCAACTGGTATTATTTTAAAAGGAAAAATCCATATCCTTCTCCGTTTAGGTTCCCTTTAAGCATTTGTAGCATAAAAGCCAACTCACATTGGCTGGGATTTGAACCTGGGTCTCACTGTGTGGTGGGCAAGCACACTAACCACTGTACCACTACAGTAGTAACTGAAGCTGGCCTAAAATGTACCATTTATGCTCAATACAAGAGAAAAAGTAGACAAGACAAATAACATTTATATCACACGTTTCTCCTGACGGACTCAAAGCACCAGAGCTGCAGCCACTAGGGCATGCTCTATAGGTAGTAGCAGTGTTAGGAAGACTTGCCTAATGTCTCCTACTGAATAGGCGCTGGCTTACTGAACAGACAGAGCTGAGATTCGAAATTTTAGGCCAGCTTCAGTTACTACTAACCTGAACAAGCATGCAGATCAGGTGCTCTGACTGAAGTCAGACTGGATTAGCTGCATGCTTGTTTCAGGGTGTGATTCAGCCACTATTGCAGTCACAAAGATCAGCTGGACTGCCAGGCAACTGGTATTGTTTACAGGAAACATCCATATCACTCTCAGTTAAGGTTCCTTTTAAGCAACCTAATGTTTCTATTGCATTGAGCATAAATGGTAAATTTTAGGCCAGCTTCAGTTACTACTGTAGTGATACAGTGGTTAGTGTCCTTGCCCACCACACAGTGAGATTTGGGTTCGATTCCCAGCCATGGCATGATGTATACTGGTTTTTGAACTAGGATAATTACCTGGCAGATGAGACGTTCCTCCCTCCGGTAGGAGGGAGGAGGGAGCAGGCCCACAAGAGGCTAATTAAAATCTCTGTAGCAGCTGTCCCATAACTAATTAGTGTAGGCAGACAACTGAGTCAAATGGTATAAGGACCTTGCTTGAAGGAGGGTGGGCGGGCTTACAGCAGTGAGACCAGTGAGTTTGGCAATAATGTGTCTGCTAACAGTGATATGGAGGGTCAAAGTTTTGCTCAATAGAGCATTATGGGGCGAATCAAACTTCCGCAAAAGTTCACCTGATGCAGGCGAACGCGAACCCCCAAAGTTCGCCTGGAACCGTTCGCAGGCGAACCCTTCGCGACATCTCTACTGCTGCTGCCTCTGTGCTGGCTGGACAGTGGGGGTGGAAGAAGAGGAGAGGCTTCCTCCAAGCGCTCAACAAGGAACAGCTGCAAATCCCTCATTTGTTGCGCACAGTCTCCTCCTGCAGGCAGGAACTGGCTGAGCTTCCCCTTCAGACATGGGTCCAGCATCATGCAGATCCAGATGTCCTCCCTCTTCTTCATCTGGATGACCCTTGGGTCCTTGTGCAGGCACCTCAGCAAGGTCAGAGACCTCCACCAACTCCAATCCCTCCTCCTCAGAGATGGCCTGTGAAGCTGCCTGCAGCTCCTCCTGGTCCAAGGCTGCCGCTCCCTCTTCCAGCAGTGCATACAGGGCCCTGTCCAGCACACACACCAAGGGGATCCACTCGCACACCATTGCATGGTCCCTGCTTACCATGTTGGTGGCCTGCAGGAAGGGTGCCAGGACTGAGCACACCTGCTGCATGTGCCCCCAGTCCTCCGTGGAGATGATGGACGGGAGGTTGGTGGCGGCACGCCCAGTTGCAGTGATGGAGGCAACTGTTGCTCGTGCAACGTACTGGCTGACAGCCTGCCTCTGTTCAACCAGACGCTCCAACATCGCCAGGGTGGAGTTCCAGTGAGTTGGAACATCGATCATGAGCCGGTGCTGTGGCAGGTGCAGCTCCTTCTGCACCTCTTCCAGGCTCGCTACGGCTGCAGGCGAGTGCCGGAAATGACGCACAACCTTCCTTGCCGCCTCAAGGAGTCGGTCCATCCCCTGGTAGGTCCGCAGGAACTTTTGGACTACCAGGTTCAGGACATGCGCCAGGCAGGGGATGTGGGTCAGGTCTCCCCTGCTGATTGCAGCAACCAGGTTTGCCCCATTGTCGGACACCACCTCTCCGACTCTGAGGCGTCTGGGGGTCAGCCAATTCCTCTCCTGCTCTCGGAGTTTGGCCAGGACATGGTTTGCCGTCAGTTTGGTCTTCCCCAGGCTGACCAATTCCAGCAGCACTTGGCAGTGGTGGGGCTTCACGCTGCTGCTGAGGCGGGGGGTTTGGGCTGGTGTGCCGGAGGATGGAAGCGGATCAGAGGAACCTGCTGCAATTCCGCAGACCCTGCATGGTAGCACCACCCACTGCGTTGTTGCTGCTGCTGCTCTGACAGTGCCCGATGCTGCTCCCCCCTCTTCACCCCCTTCCACCAAGCTGACCCAATGCGCGGTGAAGGAGAGATAGCGGCCTGTCCCAAACCGGCTGCTCCACGAGTCCATGGTGACGTGGACCTGTTGACCCACCGCGGGATCCAGCCCTCTCCCGACATTGGCCATCACATAGTGGTGAAGTGCAGGGATGGCCGTGCGTGCAAAATAATGTCGGCTGGGGATTGGCCAATCGGGGGCTGCACACATCAGAAGCGCACGCATGTCGCTCCCCTTCTGCACAAGGGAATAAGGCAGGAGTTGGGAGCACATGGCCCGTGCCAGCAAGCCGTTCAGCTGACGCACGCGACGGCTGCTGGGAGGCAGAACCCTGACCACCCCCTGGAAGGTGTCGCTGAGCAGGGTCTGGCGACGCCTTTTGCTGGCACGGGAATCAGTGGAGGGAGCAGAGGAGGCCACTGAGGACTGGCTGCCAGAACAGGCCTCAGTGTCGGCGGCAGGAGTTGCAGAGGGAGGAGGAGCAGTGCGTTTCTGACGCACTTCTGCTGGTGCTGCTGGAGGAGGTAGAGGAGGGCGGGTGGCTGCTGCCGACGGCTTCGCAGTGGTGGCGGGTCTGCCACTGTCAGCTTCTTTCAACTTCATGAACTCCTCATGCTCATGAAAGTGTTTCCCTGCCAGATGGTTCACCAGAGAGGTGGTGCCATACGCAGAGGGCTCCTTCCCTCTGCTGAGCTGCTGGCTGCACTGGTTGCAGGTGGCATACTTGCACTCCACATATGGCAGGGTGAAAAAACTCCAAATTGAGGAAGTGAAGTTGCCCCTTCGGCTGGAAGGTGCTGCTGCCGCTGGTCTCCCTGTGGTGGGGGGGGGGGGTTCTTGGTGCGGCTGGTGGCACTGGCAGAACGCTCCGCCTCCGGATCAGCACCCTGTGTGGCTTGCATACCACGCCCACTTCTGATCCTGCCTATGCCTGTGATGCTGATCCTTCTAGCAAGGCCCGCAAATGCATCCTCCTCCTCCTCCTCAGAGCTGATGACATCCCCAGGATCTGCCACTCAGTCTCTGTCCTTCACCCTGTCATCATCATCCTCCCCCTCTGCAAACATGCCCTGCTGGGATGACCCCACAAACTCCCCTTCTGCATGCATGGGCTGAGGGACAGTCACCACTGTCTGACTGTCCAAAGCATCATCCCCCAAAGTGCCCATCAGCATTTCTTCCTCCTCAAATTCTGCCGCAACAGCACTCCATAGCCCTGCTGTGCTTGGGGATAAGAAGGTGCTGAGTGACAGGGTGCTGGTGTTGCCCGCTGGGGCTGGAGAACTGCACTCCTCCTCCTCCTCCCCAGGCAGTGCTGGGCGGCTGCTGCTGCTCTTGCGAACAGGAGTGGAGGCGGGGGTTGGAGGACTCGGTTCCAGAGCTAATGGTGGCCTGCTCATCCACCATCAGTTCCACCACAGAGTCTGCGTCCTTCTCCTCAATAGGATGGCTACGACCTGACGGTGGGAGGAACATCTGCGCCACACGCTGCTGCTGCTGCTGTGTCTCTGCAGCGTGACTCCCAGCTGTTGGGCGGCCAAGGCATCCACGGCCAGTGGCTAATGGCGGAATAGCCACTGGTGCAGACCCAGAACTGCGTATGGTGGTGGTGGTGGTGGCGCGGCTGCCACGCCCACGACCTCCTCTCTTGCCGATGCCCTTGCTGCCCTTGCTGCCCCTGCCCAAACTGCGGCTGCCAGTGCCAGACATCGTATATTTTTAATATTATACACATGAAAAAAAAAAAGTTATGTATAGGCGGGTGGGACAAGTGGGGTACTTTAATGGGGTGGGACTAGTGGTGGTGGTGGGTGTGTGAGGTGACGGACAGGTGTACTCTACAGCAGAGATCGGTGTAGCGCTAACGAGAGAGTGCACAGTGCGCACACAAAGACCCTAGCTGACGCTGACTGACGGTGTCCCTATACACAGACTACAGTACAGTACAATCCAGCGAATACACAATACAAGTAATATAAACAATAGGACGGGTGTAGCACTAACGAGAGGGTGCGGACAGCGCAGACGTGCACTGCGCACAGAAAGACCCTAGGTAACGCGGTGACGGACGGTCCCTATACACAGACTAGAGTACACTACAGTACTAACTAAACAATGGAAGAATCTAGCTAAACAATAGAACAGGTGTGACTAGATTACAGAGAGCAGATACAGGACAGGTATAGCAGTAAAGCTGGACCTTGCTAACTACAAAATAGTACAATAATCTAACACAGAAGTAGTACAGTAGAATAGGACAGGTGAGAGCACAGGTAAGGTAAGGTAACTAGTAGAGACTAGAGCACAGAGCAGGGCAGGCTGCCTTGCCTAGGCACAGGGCCTAGCTGCTGGCTGCAGCTGCAGCAGCACCAGTGACAGTCTCCCTCCCTAGTCCCTAATCACACAAACTAAACTGCCTAAAATACAATCTATCTACAATACAAAGCAATACAGGTGAATATCAAGTGTTGGAGTGTAAAAACGCTAGGTGTATTGAACAATAAATGCACTTGCACAGACAAAAAGCACTGGAGCAGTCTCTCAGTACAATCAGTCAGTAAGTCGCAAGCAGGACGAGTGAGGCAACATGGCGCCCGCTATTTATAGAGGGGGGCTTGGCCAGGCTCCTCCTCTGTGATTGGCTGCAGTCAGAGGGCTGGGAGCCCTCTGATTCGCTTGTGAGGACTCGAGGTGACGTCTGACGTGATGCTATCCAAGTGGATGACGCTATCCGAGCTCGGATAGCTAGGATATCTCCGGATAGCTGATTGCTATCCGAGTGCGCTCGGATTGCACAGCCCGGATAGCTAATACTATTCGAGCTCGGTATTTGAGCTCGAATAGTGAAAAAAGAGCTAGGATATCCGAGTATCTCGGATATCCTAGCTCGGATGAGCACCACTGAATTTGTCACATTGGTGGGCAGTGGAGGTGATAGCACAACCCAAAACCCGGCATAGCCAGCTTTTGGCAAATCAGAGCGCAAAGATCTGACAAACTCAGTCTTTGCAACCAGAACAATAAGACAGTGGTCACTAAGTATCCTGTCTTGCAGAACCGAAGTTCTGGGCACAAAACGGTACACATTGATAGCGAATAGATTGGTCTACATTTCCTAACCTTTTCTTTGCTATACCCTATTCTTTCTTATACTCTTCTCTTCTGAATGTCTGATTCAGTTCAGTTTCACCAGAATTGGTCAGTTCCTAACTTGCATGCCCTCTGCAAATCGCACGGCATTGCTGCTTGCAGCACAAACAAGGCTGAGCTGGTGGCATAACCCCAGAGATGGAATCCTTGTCACCACCTTGCTGAATGCCTCTATTTCCTGCAATCCTAATACCCCCGGAGTGGTTGGCAAACCTGACCGGCGAGGATCTGAGCATATACCAGGAGTTCCGAGAACGGCAGCGCCAGCGTGAAGCAGAGCACCAAGAGTGACTGCACCAGTGGGATCTCCAGGACGAAGAGCTACGGCTCCAGCAGTGGTGCTCAGCAGAGCTCGAATATTCGAGTAGCTCGAATATTCGAGCTCTTTTTCAGCTATTCGAGCTCGGTATTCGAGCTCCGAATAGCTGGAGCTATTCGAATGGGCTATTCGAGTGAACTCGAATAGCCCATTCACTATTCGCGCTATTCGAGCTAACAGCGCTATTCAAGCTCGAATACCGAGCTCGAATAGCGTCATAGCCCAGATTGATGTCCTTAGAGCCAATCAGAGGGCTCCCAGGCCCTCTGACGGCGGCCAATCACTGAGGGGGACCCTGGCCAGCCCCTACCCTATAAATAGCGGCCGCCATGTTCCGTTTCTCCGTCCTTGCCCGACTTTGCACAGAGAGAGATTTGCTCCTTTGTGCGTTGGCTTAGCAAGAGCTTTATTGTGGTCATTTACCTAGCGTTTTTGCTCACATACACCTCCTATATACACCCATATTGTTGTTAGTTAGACAGACATTGTATTTTAGTTAGTAGCTTTTGTGTTACATAGAGAGAGACTCAGACAGCTGCTGCAGGCTTACAGCTTTAGGCCTCAGGGCCTTGCCTGTGTGGGCAGCTGTTCTCTCCTGTCCTCTGTTTATTTCTCATCTATACCAGTATTTCTGCTGTCCTTTAGTACTGATTGATTGTATTTTGTATTGTAGTTATATACTGTAACTGTACTAGGACACTCACTCAGTCACTGTTCATAGGCTACTAGCTCCTGCGTGTGCGTGCACTCACTGTCTGTGTACTGTACACACACTCTATTTCCTTCTGAATAGTTATATACTGTAACTGTACTAGGACACTCACTCACTGACACTGTTCATAGGCTACTAGCTCCTGCATGTGCGTGCACTCACTGTCTGTGTACTGTACACACACTCTATTTCCTTCTGAATAGTTATATACTGTAACTGTACTAGGACACTCACTCACTGTCATTGTTCATAGGCTACTAGCTCCTGCGTGTGCGTGCACTCACTGTCTGTGTACTGTAGTGTACACACACTCTATTTCCTTCTGAATAGTTATATACTGTAACTGTACTAGGACACTCACTCACTGACACTGTTCATAGGCTACTAGCTCCTGCGTGTGCGTGCACTCACTGTCTGTGTACTGTAGTGTACACACACTCTATTTCCTTCTGAATAGTTATATACTGTAACTGTACTAAGACACTCACTGTCACAGTTCATAGGCTACTAGCTCCTGCGTGTGCGTGCACTCACTGTCTGTGTACTGTACACACACTCTATTTCCTTCTGAATAGTTATATACTGTAACTGTACTAGGACACTCACTGACTGTCACTGTTCATAGGCTAGCTCCTGCGTGTGCGTGCACTCACTGTCTGTGTACTGTAGTGTACACACACTCTATTTCCTTCTGAATAGTTATATACTGTAACTGTACTAGGACACTCACTCACTGACACTGTTCATAGGCTACTAGCTCCTGCGTGTGTGTGCACTCACTGTCTGTGTACTGTAGTGTACACACACTCTATTTCCTTCTGAATAGTTATATACTGTAACTGTACTAGGACACTCACTCAGTCACTGTTCATAGGCTACTAGCTCCTGCGTGCACGTGCACTCACTGTCTGTGTACTGTAGTGTACACACACTCTATTTCCTTCTGAATAGTTATATACTGTAACTGTACTAGGACACTCACTGTCACTGTTCATAGGCTACTAGCTCCTGCGTGTGCGTGCACTCACTGTCTGTGTACTGTACACACACTCTATTTCCTTCTGAATAGTTATATACTGTAACTGTACTAGGACACTCACTGTCACTGTTCAAAGGCTACTAGCTCCTGCGTGTGCGTGCACTCACTGTCTGTGTACTGTACACACACTCTATTTCCTTCTGAATAGTTATATACTGTAACTGTACTAGGACACTCACTGTCACTGTTCATAGGCTACTAGCTCCTGCGTGTGCGTGCACTCACTGTCTGTGTACTGTAGTGTACACACACTCTATTTCCTTCTGAATAGTTATATACTGTAACTGTACTAGGACACTCACTGTCACTGTTCATAGGCTACTAGCTCCTGCGTGTGCGTGCACTCACTGTCTGTGTACTGTACACACACTCTATTTCCTTCTGATTACTGATTGATTATTGTAATTTCTGGTTGTACTTACTGTTACTACTTACTGTACTGGTAGGGACACTCAGTCACTGTTCATAGGCTAGCTCCTGCGTGTGCGTGCACTCACTCACTGTCTGTGTATATAGGAAAAAAGGTCCTGGAACACAACAGGTATTGAAGTAATGAAAACCACAAGGTGGGAGCATGGGGCTGAGAGGATTAGGAACTAGAAAAATGTATTGAGTCAGGCTCTGCTTCAATTTCAATAAACAACTTTATTCAAAAAGGTGAACAACACTGTATTGACACCAAGTGCCTCTTTAAAACCATAAAACCACTCACTGCAGATGTTAAACACGCAGCCGGCTGGGCTCACACGTACAGCAAACTTGACACACCAATCAACCTGGGATCCCATCACACTCCTGTTAGACTATAGATACTGACTGTAAAACGAAGCAAAATGAATGCAAGCATAGTCCCAAAGCTAGGTCTCCGCAGAGACACAAGGATGGAAGGAGGGCAAAAAGATACTGTACAGATCCACAGCTCTAAATGCATATGCACATGCAGTTATAGTAATCCAGCTGCCTCACTGAGGCTCTCACCACTCAGCCGACCAGTTCATAGTCGTTGCTATTCCAATTGCTGTGGGATAGGCAGTTGCTTGGTAGATGGCCTCTCCTGCTGCAGACAGTACATATGTCCAGGATAATGGAATCCCTCAGGTGTCTAATGGAGGACGTGTGCACACGTGTGTAGCCTGCCGGTGATGTGACCAGTCACTCAGCCCTTCATGGGTAATGCCTTCCGCATAGGTCAGCCGGTACCAGGCTCCTTCGTAGGTTTAAAGCAGGGTCGGTGGCTGTACTGCGCTTGGTGGGCAGTGAGGACGCCTTCACCACGCGTATCGGCCGCTTCCGGCCTTAATCATGTGATCTGGAGGCTGGGTCTTGAGCCTGATGTTTTTATAGCGCCATCGTCCATGCGACCAAAAATTCGCATCACCATTGCCATCATGCGGATATTTTCGCTTTGGTCATTCGCATGAATGCTGATATATTTTCGCATTGACTGAGGTGCCATCTTGTGGAGGTTTCACAAATTACATCTCCATTAGTTAATGTGCCAACACTTCTCACAGATAACTAGTTGTGCATATGCCATCTAGTGGATAGTTTGGTTGGTACAACCATATGTAGTTATTTCATTCACTTAGTAAATGTTGTCAACACTATCCATGCCTGCTCTCGAACTAGCATGGAATCATATTATTTCACCTATAGTGGCATTATTCCTTCAATCATCTATTATTGGTATATATATCTAATCTCTTAGCATAAGGTAGATCTTTATTTCTTACTCACCGGCTATAGAGTCTTAGAATACTAATAGTAATTTCTACTCAACATCTCGGCATTCATTCAAGGTTTTAGATACGGCTGATCATTATCTAACGTATTCATGCTAATAACCAAGTGGGGAAGGGGAGGGAAGGGGGAGGGAGGGGAGAGGGGGAAGGGGGAGAGGGAGAGGTAAAAACCCGTGAGGCTCACAATTTTTTGGATTCTCTCTCAGTAATAATAAAACACATAAGTATTACGTGGACCTATAGGAACGAAGCAAAACTAAACTCTGTGTTAAGGCCATTTGGTGTCAATGTGTCTAGCTGGTAAATCCAGCGTGTTTCAATTTGCCTCAATTTTCGATCAAGGTCACCCCCTCTGGTTGACGGCTCCAGTTTATAAATACCCTTAAATTTTAACAACTCAGGATTTGCATCATGAAACAAATGGAAGTGTATTCCCACTGGTGACTTGTCAAATTTATCCTTACTCCTAATCACCGACATATGTTTCTGAATACGCTTTTTTAGTTCGTTATCGGTTTTTCCCACATAAAGTAAATGCCATGGGCATTCGAGTACATATATTACATATTTCGTATCACAATTGATGAACTTTTTTATTTCATATTCACGGCTACTCTGGGCATTTCTAAACGTAGTAGTACAATCAACCAAGCTGCATACACTACATTTACCACAGGTGTGCATGCCTCTGGGCTGAATGTGCAAGCCCAACCACATGGTCTTTGCTTTTATCCTAGTCGGGTTATATTCAGATTTCACCAGCATGTCCTTCAAGTTTGGGGCTCTTTTAGCCGTTAATAGCGGGCGTTCACCAACTATCTCTCTCAATTTAGGATCTAACTGTAAGATATGCCAATTTTTGGCCAGGGTTCGTCTCAGTTGTGCCCAATGTGAGCCATAGCGTGTCACCATTCTGACCGGTCCCTGCTTGTCATTGTCACGTCGATTACTGGTTAAGAGCTCCATACATTCCGTCCTTTCTGCTCTAGCTGTCGCTATTTTAATAGTTTCCGTGTCATATTTCCTTTCTAGGAACCTTTTTTCCGTCATTTCCAACTCCACTTTAAAATCCAAGTCTCGAGTGCAATTTCGACGTGCCCTCAACATTTGCCCCACCGGTATACCCTTAATTAATGACGGTGGGTGGAAGCTACCCGCATGCAATAATGTATTGCCAGCGGTGGGCTTCCGATAGGTTTTAGTAATGAGGGTATCTTTACATTTCTCAATTGTCAAGTCCAGAAAAGTAATTTTATTCTCATCTATGTCGAAAGTTAATTTGATGTTTCTATCATTTTGATTAAGTTGCCCCAGAAAGGAGACAAGTTCCCCCCTTTGGCCCCTCCAGATCAGGAGCACGTCATCGATGTAACGAATCCATAGGGCGGCGTGCGCCCCAAAATCAGCGTGCCCATAGACCTCACTCCGCTCCCATAAACCGAGATGTAAGCAGGCATAGGCCGGGGCGCACGCCGCCCCCATCGACGTGCCCCTGATCTGTCGGTAATAGCCTCTGGCAAAACGAAAACAATTATAACTCAAAATAAATTCAAGTAACTCCACAATAAATTGCGTTCTCAGTGGGGGAACCCCTCCCACTTCTCGCAAAAAGAATTGTGTAGCCGCTATTCCAACATCATGCGGTATCGAGGTATATAACCCCTCGACATCTATTCCGACTAAAAGGTCGGTTTCCTGTATCTCAAACCCGTCAATCAACTTAATGACGTCCCCTGTGTCCTTGGCATATGATGGAAGTTCGGCCACCAATCCCTTCAGGCATCTATCAAGAAAGATCGAACAGCATTCCAAGGGGCCCCCCACTGCCGAAACAATCGGCCGTCCAGGTGGTAATGTTTCATTCTTATGTATTTTGGGAATCAAGTATAACACTGGAACTGTGTAATGTTCCACTTTCATATATGTATATTCATCAGCACTGATAGCGCCTGTCAGGGCTCCCTCATCAAGCATTTCATTTAACTTAGTTACAATGTCCGGAAATGGATTGTTTTTTAACTTTATGTATACATGTTCATCCTGCAATTGTCTATTTGCTTCATTGACGTATTTCTCCTCATCCCAAAGGACAACATTCCCACCTTTGTCGCTGGGCTTCAAAACAAAGCCTTCAGCGGAGCGCAGCTCAAAAAGTGCCTCGCGCTCTGCCTTGGGAATGTTGTCCCGTATGGGTGGTCGCCAATTTATTTTTGCCAAATCACGCTCAATTGCTTCATTAAAAACCCTCAGATGCCTATTCATGTTAATGGGTGGAAAGAACAGTGACCTCTTTTTCAGGTTAGTGTATTCAATATTCTCATCACCCATACTAGTATCAAGTGCCCCCTCATCTTGCAGGGCCCCTAGATCGATCAAGGTTTTCCTATCCTTGAGGTCTAAGTCAGTCTTTCTACCCTCCAAATCAGCGTCATCAAGATCTATTCCTCTGTCAGTTTTCTGTCGGTCTTGGTGCAGGTATTTTAACTGCACCTTCCTCAAAAAGAGCTGAACATCCTTATAAACTTCAAATTGATCACCATGAGTAAAAGGACAGAATGATAACTCCCTATCAAGTAAATTATGGTGCTCTGGCTTCAGCTGGAATTGAGAAAGGTTAATTATATTCTGACCCCCTAGTGTGGAGGTTACCACCTCTGATTCAACTACTAGTTCCTCTTCCGGGCCTGATTTTTCGCCTCCCTTGGTAATACTTCCCTCTTTTTCAAAATGGATTTGTTCTCCTCGTGGTTTTTCCTGTTCTGGGGGATTTTTCCCTGGGGGGGTTTGGGCCTCCTTCTGTCCTTCTTCCTCTTTCTTGTTCTTTTTTCTACCTCTTCTTCCTCTATTTCCTCGTCCAGACCTTCTTCTAAAAATTCACTGACTTTTCTGACCCTAAAGGGGACCCACTACCAACTGTCTGGTCATCCTCAGATTTATACGTTTCTGACCCATACCTGGTCCGTGGGAAGTTTGGTTTACACTCAAAATATTCCCCATCATTCCAGTCCTCTATATCTTTTAAGAATTTCTTCCTTTTAACATTTTTGATTTTAATCTGACTATTCTCGACCTCCTTTTTTAACTGAGCATTGAACTTCTCAAATTCTGGGTGGGATTTATACTCCTCCATCAATATCATACTTTGGACTATATCATCTTCCAATTCCTCCATCTGTATTCTTTCCTCTTCAGCCATCATCTCCATGATCTCTATTCCTCTACGTATACATCCAGCTTTCCATTTCGTTATAAATCGTTCATTAAAGGGACTCCGAGCAGTGCAGAAACTATGGAAAGATGCATATCATTTTAAAGCGCTCTTTCTCCTCTTTCCAATGATATATAAACCACCACCCTACGTCTTTTAGTTTTCGCTATTTTCGCGGTTGAAATTGCCGCGGCTGCGATTTCGATCGCGAAAATAGAGACAACTAAAAGGCATAGGGCAACGATTTAGGTGTCGTCAGAAAGAGGAGAAAGAGAGCTTTAAAATGATATCCATCAAGCCATAGTTATATTGTATTACACAGGACGACACTTTCCCCAGTGTCAGCAGCTCCATTTTGCTGAATGCAGCTGCTGACTTTGACAAAAAGTCGCCCTGTGTAATACAATATAACTATGGCTTGATGGATATCATTTTAAAGCTCTCTTTCTCCTCTTTCTGACGACACCTAAATCGTTGCCCTACGCCTTTTAGTTTTCTCTATTTTTGCGATCGAAATCGCGGCCGCGGCAATTTCAATCGCGAAAATAGCGAAAACTAAAAGGCGTAGGGTGGCGGTTTATATCTCATTGGAAAGAGGAGAAAGAGAGCTTTAAAATGATGTGCATCTTTCCATAGTTTCTGCACTGCTCGGAGTCCCTTTAATTAGCTGGTTTGAGGGGCGTACTTTTTCCCTTATACCCCATGGAATAACTTTCTTCTCAATATATGAATCAAGGGTGGCAACTGTCCATTTCTTACGTAATAACTTTAAAGTTAGTCGTCTATGACTTCTAAAAATCCTTCTCCAAGTCCTAGTCTCACCTTGAGTCCCACCCCCCTCAGCTGAAGCCTGAACACACTCTTTAAATGTATCAGCCATATCCTCCACCAATGCCTCAGTCAATGCATACGCCATACCTAACAAAACTCAAAACTCGATTAAAAAGATCGTCAGGCACTAATTAATGACATACAGTGTAAATCACAAGCAAGGGGTGAATAACACTCCCTTATTAAATCCTGGGTTCTCAGGCAAAAATATACATTGCATATAGGAAAAAAGGTCCTGGAACACAACAGGTATTGAAGTAATGAAAACCACAAGGTGGGAGCATGGGGCTGAGAGGATTAGGAACTAGAAAAATGTATTGAGTCAGGCCCTGCTTCAATTTCAATAAACAACTTTATTCAAAAAGGTGAACAACACTGTATTGACACCAAGTGCCTCTTTAAAACCATAAAACCACTCACTGCAGATGTTAAACACGCAGCCGGCTGGGCTCACACGTACAGCAAACTTGACATACCAATCAACCTGGGATCCCATCACACTCCTGTTAGACTATAGATACTGACTGTAAAACGAAGCAAAATGAACGCAAGCATAGTCCCAAAGCTAGGTCTCCGCAGAGACACAAGGATGGAAGGAGGGCAAAAAGATACTGTACAGATCCACAGCTCTAAATGCATATGCACGTGCAGTTATAGTAATCCAGCTGCCTCACTGAGGCTCTCACCACTCAGCCGACCAGTTCATAGTCGTTGCTATTCCAATTGCTGTGGGATAGGCAGTTGCTTGGTAGATGGCCTCTCCTGCTGCAAACAGTACATATGTCCAGGATAATGGAATCCCTCAGGTGTCTAATGGAGGACGTGTGCACACGTGTGTAGCCTGCCGGTGATGTGACCAGTCACTCAGCCCTTCATGGGTAATGCCTTCCGCATAGGTCAGCCGGTACCAGGCTCCTTCGTAGGTTTAAAGCAGGGTCGGTGGCTGTGCTGCGCTTGGTGGGCAGTGAGGACGCCTTCACCACGCGTATCGGTCGCTTCCGGCCTTAATCATGTGATCTGGAGGCTGGGTCTTGAGCCTGACGTTTTTATAGCGTCATCGTCCATGCGACCAAAAATTCGCATCACCATTGCCATCATGCGGATATTTTCGCTTTGGTCATTCGCATGAATGCTGATATATTTTCGCATTGACTGAGGTGCCATCTTGTGGAGGTTTCACAAATTACATCTCCATTAGTTAATGTGCCAACACTTCTCACAGATAACTAGTTGTGCATATGCCATCTAGTGGATAGTTTGGTTGGTACAACCATATGTAGTTATTTCATTCACTTAGTAAATGTTGTCAACACTATCCATGCCTGCTCTCGAACTAGCATGGAATCATATTATTTCACCTATAGTGGCATTATTCCTTCAATCATCTATTATTGGTATATATATCTAATCTCTTAGCATAAGGTAGATCTTTATTTCTTACTCACCGGCTATAGAGTCTTAGAATACTAATAGTAATTTCTACTCAACATCTCGGCATTCATTCAAGGTTTTAGATACGGCTGATCATTATCTAACGTATTCATGCTAATAACCAAGTGGGGAAGGGGAGGGAAGGGGGAGGGAGGGGAGAGGGGGAAGGGGGAGAGGGAGAGGTAAAAACCCGTGAGGCTCACAATTTTTTGGATTCTCTCTCAGTAATAATAAAACACATAAGTATTACGTGGACCTATAGGAACGAAGCAAAACTAAACTCTGTGTTAAGGCCATTTGGTGTCAATGTGCCTAGCTGGTAAATCCAGCGTGTTTCAATTTGCCTCAATTTTCGATCAAGGTCACCCCCTCTGGTTGACGGCTCCAGTTTATAAATACCCTTAAATTTTAACAACTCAGGATTTGCATCATGAAACAAATAGAAGTGTATTCCCACTGGTGACTTGTCAAATTTATCCTTACTCCTAATCACCGACATATGTTTCTGAATACGCTTTTTTAGTTCGTTATCGTTTTTTCCCACATAAAGTAAATGACATGGGCATTCGAGTACATATATTACATATTTCGTATCACAATTGATGAACTTTTTTATTTCATATTCACGGCTACTCTGGGCATTTCTAAACGTAGTAGTACAATCAACCAAGCTGCATACACTACATTTACCACAGGTGTGCATGCCTCTGGGCTGAATGTGCGAGCCCAACCACATGGTCTTTGCTTTTATCCTAGTCGGGTTATATTCAGATTTCACCAGCATGTCCTTCAAGTTTGGGGCTCTTTTAGCCGTTAATAGCGGGCGTTCACCAACTATCTCTCTCAATTTAGGATCTAACTGTAAGATATGCCAATTTTTGGCCAAGGTTCGTCTCAGTTGTGCCCAATATGAGCCATAGCGTGTCACCATTCTGACCGGTCCCTGCTTGTCATTGTCACGTCGATTACTGGTTAAGAGCTCCATACATTCCATCCTTTCTGCTGTAGCTGTCGCTATTTTAATAGTTTCCGTGTCATATTTTCTTTCTAGGAACCTTTTTTCCGTCATTTCCAACTCCACTTTAAAATCCAAGTCTCGAGTGCAATTTCGACGTGCCCTCAACATTTGCCCCACCGGTATACCCTTAATTAATGACGGTGGGTGGAAGCTACCCGCATGCAATAATGTATTGCCAGCGGTGGGCTTCCAATAGGTTTTGACAACATTTACTAAGTGAATGAAATAACTACATATGGTTGTACCAACCAAACTATCCACTAGATGGCATATGCACAACTAGTTATCTGTGAGAAGTGTTGGCACATTAACTAATGGAGATGTAATTTGTGAAACCTCCACAAGATGGCACCTCAGTCAATGCGAAAATATATCAGCATTCATGCGAATGACCAAAGCGAAAATATCCGCATGATGGCAATGGTGATGCGAATTTTTGGTCGCATGGACGATGACGCTATAAAAACGTCAGGCTCAAGACCTAGCCTCCAGATCACATGATTAAGGCCGGAAGCGGCCGATACGCATGGTGAAGGCGTCCTCACTGCCCACCAAGCGCAGCACAGCCACCGACCCTGCTTTAAGCCTACGAAGGAGCCTGGTACCGGCTGACCTATGCGGAAGGCATTACCCATGAAGGGCTGAGTGACTGGTCACATCACCGGCAGGCTACACACGTGTGCACACGTCCTCCACACCTGAGGGATTCCATTATCCTGGACATATGTACTGTCTGCAGCAGGAGAGGCCATCTACCAAGCAACTGCCTATCCCACAGCAATTGGAATAGCAACGACTATGAACTGGTCGGCTGAGTGGTGAGAGCCTCAGTGAGGCAGCTGGATTACTATAACTGCATGTGCATATGCATTTAGAGCTGTGGATCTGTACAGTATCTTTTTGCCCTCCTTCCATCCTTGTGTCTCTGCGGAGACCTAGCTTTGGGACTATGCTTGCATTCATTTTGCTTCGTTTTACAGTCAGTATCTATAGTCTAACAGGAGTGTGATGGGATCCCAGGTTGATTGGTGTGTCAAGTTTGCTGTACGTGTGAGCCCAGCCGGCTGCGTGTTTAACATCTGCAGTGAGTGGTTTTATGGTTTTAAAGAGGCACTTGGTGTCAATACAGTGTTGTTCACCTTTTTGAATAAAGTTGTTTATTGAAATTGAAGCAGGGCCTGACTCAATACATTTTTCACTGTCTGTGTACACACACTCTATTTCCTTGTGATTATTACTACTGATTATTGTAACTTCTAGTTGTACTTACTGACTCTGTTACTACTTACTTACTGTACTAGACACTCACTCAGTCACCTCGCCCACCAACCCACTCCATTAAAGTACCCCACTTTTCACCCGCCCTTTTAAAAAACTTTTGTGTTTACGCCCAAAACATCGAAGATGTCTGGAAGTGGCAGCCAGCGCGGTCTGGGCAAGGGGAAGGGCAGCAAGGGAATCAGGAGGAGAGGGAGCAGCATTGTGGCAAGCCGCGGCCGCGCCACCATGCACAGTTCCGCAGCAGCAGCGTCAGTGGCTAACATTCCTCCTATAGCCACTGGCCGTGGACGCCTTGGGCGCCGCCCAGCAGGAGCATCTGCAACTCACGCTGCAGAGACACAGCAGCAGCAGCGTGTAGCACCTGCTCCGATTTTCCTCCAGCCGGGTCGGAAACGTCCCATTGAGGAAAAGGATGCAGACACTGTGGTGCAACTGATGACGGAGGATGAGCAGCCCGCCATCAGCTCTGCATCCGAGGCCTCCACCCTCACCACCACCACCACCACCCCTGTTCGCAGCAGCCGCCCAGCAAGGCCTGGGGAGGAGGCCAGTTCACCGTCAGTCGCCGACCTGTCACTCAGCACTCTTTTGACCCCAGGCATGATGAGTCAATTGTCTGCTGTTGTTGGCGATTTGGAGGAGGAGATGCTGATGGGCACTTTGGGGGATGAGGGATTGGACAGCAAGACTGTGGCGACAGTCAAGCAGCCCATCCATGCATCAGGAGAGGAGTTTGGGGGGTCATCATCCCAGCAGGACATGTTTCAGGAGGGGGAGGATGATGATGACACGGTGACAGACAGAGACTGGGTGCCACCAGCTCCAGGGGATGTCGTCATCAGCAGCTCTGAGGAGGAGGAGGAGGATGCGCTTGTGGGCCTTGCAAGGAGGCGCATCATTGCAAGCATTGGCAGCAGTAGGCAGGTCCCCCAGCCTGCTGGTGTCTCAGGCTCAGCAGCAGCAGCAGCAGCATCTGCCAGTACCACCACCAGCCGCACCCAAGCCCCCCCCAACCACCACAGGGAGACAGGCAGCAGCGGTTCCATGCCGTAGGGGGTTGTTTTTGTCACCAATCTGGCGCTTTTTCACCATGCCCACAGTGTACAGCAAGTACGCCACTTGCAACCACTGTCAGCGGAAGTTGAGCAGAGGTGCAGACCCCTTAAAGTTCAGCACCAGCTCGCTCATCAACCACCTTGCTGCGAAAGATTTCCACCAGCATGAGGAGTTCCAGAGGCTGAAGGCATCTGGTGCTGGCAGTGGCACCACACCCATCACTGCACAGCCTTCAGCAGCAGCAGCAGCAACAGCAGCCACCCGCCCTCCTGCTCCTCCAGCAGCACCAGCAGGAGTGCGGAAACGCACTGCTCCTCCCCCCTCTGCAACTCCTGCCGCCGACACTGAGGCCTGTTCTGGCAGCCAGTCCTCAGTGGCCTCCTCTGCTGTGTCTGCTGATTCCCGTGCCAGCAAAAGGCCACGCCAGAGCCTTTTGAGCGAGTCCTTCCAGGGGGTGGTTAGGGCTCTGCCTCCCAGCAGCCGTCGCGTGCGGCAGCTGAACGGCTTGCTGGCACGGGCCATGTGCTCCCAACTCCTGCCGTACACGCTCGTGCAGGAGGGGAGTGACATTCGTGCGCTGCTTGCTTGCGCAGCCCCAGACTGGCAGCTCCCCAGCAGACACTTCTTCGCCCGCAAGGCCATTCCTGCACTGCACCGCTTTGTGATGGCCAATGTGGAGCGAGGGCTGGAGCACGCGGTTGGTGAAAGGGTCCACGTCACCATGGACTCCTGGAGCAGCCGCTTCGGGACAGGCCGCTACCTGTCCTTCACTGTCCACTGGGTCAGCTTGGTGGAAGGGGGTGAGGATGGGAGAGCAGCAGCGGGCACAGCAGCAGCAGCAACACAGTGGGTGGTGCCACCCCGCAGGGTCAGGGGAACTGCAGCAGGTTCCTCCGATCCTCTGCCATCCTCCGGCACACCTGGCCAAACCCCCCTGCCTCAGCAGCAGCGTGAAGGCCCGCCACTGCCAAGCGCTGCTGCACTTGGTCAGCCTTGGGAAGACCAAGCTGACGGCAACCCATGTGTTGGCCAAACTCCAGGAGCAGGAGAGGATTTGGCTGACCCCCAGAGGCCTCAGAGTCGAAGAGGTAGTGGCCGACAATGGGGCCAATCTGGTTGCCGCAATAGACAGGGGAAACCTGACCCACATCCCCTGCCTTGCCCACGTGCTGAACCTGGTGGTGCAGAAGTTCTTGCGCACCTACCAGGGGATGAGCGAACTGCTGGAAACGGCAAGGAACGTTGTGCGTCACTTCCGGCGCTCGGCTGCAGCCTGTGCGAGCCTGGAAGACATGCAAAAGGAGCTGGAGCTGCCACGCCATCGGCTGATCCTTGACGTTCCGACTCGCTGGAACTCCACCCTGGTGATGTTGGAGCGTCTGGTTGAACAGAAGCACGCTGTCAACCAGTATCTTGCCCTGGCCACTGTTTCCGCCGCTCAGAGAAGGGACAAGACCAGAAACATCCCGTCCATCGTCCCCGATGATGACTGGAGGCACATGCAGCAGGTGTGCTTAGTGCTGGCTCCCTTTCTGCAGGCCAGTAACATGGTGAGCAGGGACCATGCTATGGTCTGCGAGTGGGTGCCCCTGGTTTGTCTGCTGAACAGGGCCCTCGATGCTTTGCTGGAACAGGGAGCGGCAGCCTTGGACCAGCAGGAGCGGCAAGCAGCTGCACAGTCCACCTCTAAGGGGGAGGAGGAGGAGGACTTGGTGGAGGTCCCTGACCTTGTTGCTGATGAGGGGGATCAGCACAGCGCAGCTGAGTTGGTGCGGGGGTGGAGAGAGGATGAGGCGGCAGAGGAGGAGGATGAGGAGGACAGCACTGCCGTCGATGTGCCAGCAGACGTGGCCCGCCTCTTCCCAATGGCAGCGCACATGCTGACGTGCCTGCGCAAGGACCCCAGGGTGATCCAGATGAAGCAGAGGGAGGACATCTGGATCAGCATGATGTTGGACCCACGCCTCAAGGGGAAGTTGAGCCAGTTCCTGCCGCCTGCAGGAGGAGACCCAGCGCAACAAATAAGGAGCTTGCAGCAGGCCCTTGTTGAGCGCTTGGAGGAAGCCTTCCCCCAGCCTTCCACCCCCACTGTCCAGCCAGCACAGAGGCAGCAGCAGGTGCCTGCATCCAGCAGCAAGCGCCCCACAGACCTGCTGTCTCTCAGCAACGAGCTCTACAGGACTGTAGAGGCTCCGGCAGCAGTGACTAGAGAGGAAGTGCATGCAGCAGCATCCTCCTCCGGTCACAGCCAGCGCCTGACCCGCATGGTGGCTGACTACATGGGGTCCTACAGCGGGCTTGACAGCGATGCCCCTGTTGATCCCATGGAGTATTGGGTCAAGCGCCTGGAGATCTGGAGCGAGCTGGCGCAGTACGCCCTGGAAGTGCTGTCCTGTCCCCCTTCCAGCGTGCTGTCCGAGCGCTGCTTCAGTGCAGCTGGTAGCGTGGTCACCGAGAAACGCTCACGTCTGTCTCACAAGTCTGCGGACAGACTGACGTTTCTCAAGATGAACCAGGCGTGGGTGGAAGGCGAGTTCCTGGCCCCTGTTGTCGGCGAGAGGGGGACATGAACTGAAGAACCATCGTTAATGTGCCTTACCACCCTTTACCACCTCCTGGCTCCTGCTCACTAAGCCAGCCTGGTTCACTTTGACTATTACGTCGCCTGCAGCCACACATTTTACACCTACAGTGGGCTGCTGTGTACTGCCCTTCTGCTGTCTGTCTGTGTTTCCCACTGTCAGGGTACACAGATTTACCTTCTGCTGCCACTCTGCCACCAGCTATTACTTCAAAAAATAGCTATATCTGTGTAATTGGTTGTAAAACCAAAACTACAAAACCATTACAAAAAAAAAAAAAAGGTTTAATTTTTCTGAGGTGCCCGGGTTGAAAACTGTGTTGTCCCAGTTGTGTATTGGACAAAATGTGGGCTGCACGACCGCTGTTTGGGACCTCCTGTTGTGTTTATTTACGCCCTGGTATCACCGCTAGGTACCAGGGCTATTATGTCACGCTGCCTGCCTGCTGCCACACTCACACTACTCCTCCATTCCTCCTGCTGCTGCTGCTGTCTGTCTGTGTTTCCCACTGCCAGGGTACACAGAATTACCTTCTGCTGCCACTCTGCCACCAGCTATTACGTCAAACAATAGCTGCTCACATAATTACTCCTCCATTCCTCCTGCTGCTGCTGCTGTCGGTCTGTGTTTCCCACTGCCAGGGTACACAGAATTACATTCTGCTGCCACTCTGCCACCAGCTATTACGTCAAAAAATAGCTATATATATGTGTAATTTGTTTTACAAACAAAACCAAAAAACCATAAAAAAAAAAAAGGTTTAATTTTTCTGAGGTGCCCGGGTTGAAAACTGTGTTGTCCCAGTTGTGTATTGGACACGATGTGGGCTGCACGACCGCTGTCTGGGACCTCCTGTTGTGTTTATTTACAGCCCTGGTATCACCCGCTAGGTACCAGGGCTATTATGTCACGCTGCCTGCCTGCTGCCACACTCACACTACTCCTCCATTCCTCCTGCTGCTGCTGCTGTCTGTCTGTGTTTCCCACTGCCAGGGTACACAGAATTACATTCTGCTGCCACTCTGCCACCAGCTATTACGTCAAACAATAGCTGCTCACATTACTCCTCCATTCCTCCTGCTGCTGCTGCTGTCGGTCTGTGTTTCCCACTGCCAGGGTACACAGAATTACATTCTGCTGCCACTCTGCCACCAGCTATTACGTCAAAAAATAGCTATATATATGTGTAATTTGTTTTACAAACAAAACCAAAAAACCATAAAAAAAAAGGTTTAATTTTACTGAGGTGCCCGCGTTGAAAACTGTGTTGTCCCAGTTGTGTATTGGACACGATGTGGGCTGCACGACCGCTGTCTGGGACCTTCTGTTGTGTTTATTTACAGCCCTGGTATCACCCGCTAGGTACCAGGGCTATTATGTCACGCTGCCTGCCTGCTGCCACACTCACACTACTCCTCCATTCCTCCTGCTGCTGCTGCTGTCTGTCTGTGTTTCCCACTGCCAGGGTACACAGAATTACCTTCTGCTGCCACTCTGCCACCAGCTATTACGTCAAACAATAGCTGCTCACATAATTACTCCTCCATTCCTCCTGCTGCTGCTGCTGTCTGTCTGTGTTTCCCAACGCCAGGGTACACAGATTTACCTTCTGCTGCCACTCTGCCACCAGCTATTACGTCAAACAATAGCTATATATATGTGTAATTTGTTTTACAAACAAAACCAAAAAACCATAAAAAAAAAAGGTTTAATTTTTCTGAGGTGCCCGGGTTGAAAACTGTGTTGTCCCAGTTGTGTATTGGACACGATGTGGGCTGCACGACCGCTGTCTGGGACCTCCTGTTGTGTTTGTTTACAGCCCTGGTATCACCCGCTAGGTACCAGGGCTATTATGTCACGCTGCCTGCCTGCTGCCACACTCACACTACTCCTCCATTCCTCCTGCTGCTGCTGCTGTCTGTCTGTGTTTCCCACTGCCAGGGTACACAGAATTACATTCTGCTGCCACTCTGCCACCAGCTATTACGTCAAACAATAGCTGCTCACATTACTCCTCCATTCCTCCTGCTGCTGCTGCTGTCGGTCTGTGTTTCCCACTGCCAGGGTACACAGAATTACATTCTGCTGCCACTCTGCCACCAGCTATTACGTCAAAAAATAGCTATATATATGTGCAATTTGTTTTACAAACAAAACCAAAAAACCATAAAAAAAAAAGGTTTACTTTTACTGAGGTGCCCGCGTTGAAAACTGTGTTGTCCCAGTTGTGTATTGGACACGATGTGGGCTGCACGATCGCTGTCTGGGACCTTCTGTTGTGTTTATTTACAGCCCTGGTATCACCCGCTAGGTACCAGGGCTATTATGTCACGCTGCCTGCCTGCTGCCACACTCACACTACTCCTCCATTCCTCCTGCTGCTGCTGCTGTCTGTCTGTGTTTCCCACTGCCAGGGTACACAGAATTACCTTCTGCTGCCACTCTGCCACCAGCTATTACGTCAAACAATAGCTGCTCACATAATTACTCCTCCATTCCTCCTGCTGCTGCTGCTGTCTGTCTGTGTTTCCCAACGCCAGGGTACACAGATTTACCTTCTGCTGCCACTCTGCCACCAGCTATTACGTCAAACAATAGCTATATATATGTGTAATTTGTTTTACAAACAAAACCAAAAAACCATAAAAAAAAAAAAAGGTTTAATTTTTCTGAGGTGCCCGGGTTGAAAACTGTGTTGTCCCAGTTGTGTATTGGACACGATGTGGGCTGCACGACCGCTGTCTGGGACCTCCTGTTGTGTTTGTTTACAGCCCTGGTATCACCCGCTAGGTACCAGGGCTATTATGTCACGCTGCCTGCCTGCTGCCACACTCACACTACTCCTCCATTCCTCCTGCTGCTGCTGCTGTCTGTCTGTGTTTCCCACTGCCAGGGTACACAGAATTACATTCTGCTGCCACTCTGCCACCAGCTATTACGTCAAACAATAGCTGCTCACATTACTCTTCCATTCCTCCTGCTGCTGCTGCTGTCTGTCTGTGTTTCCCAACGCCAGGGTACACAGAATTACATTCTGCTGCCACTCTGCCACCAGCTATTATGTAAAAAAATAGCTATATATGTGTGTAATTTGTGTTACAAACAAAACCAAAAAACCATAAAAAAAAAAAAAGCTTTAATTTTTCTGAGGTGCCCGGGTTGAAAACTGTGTTGTCCCAGTTGTGTATTGGACACGATGTGGGCTGCACGACCGCTGTCTGGGACCTCCTGTTGTGTTTATTTACAGCCCTGGTATCACCCGCTAGGTACCAGGGCTATTATGTCACGCTGCCTGCCTGCTGCCACACTCACACTACTCCTCCATTCCTCCTGCTGCTGCTGCTGTCTGTCTGTGTTTCCCACTGCCAGGGTACACAGAATTACATTCTGCTGCCACTCTGCCACCAGCTATTACGTCAAACAATAGCTGCTCACATTACTCCTCCATTTCTCCTGCTGCTGCTGTCGGTCTGTGTTTCCCACTGCCAGGGTACACAGAATTACATTCTGCTGCCACTCTGCCACCAGCTATTACGTCAAACAATAGCTGCTCACATAATTACTCCTCCATTCCTCCTGCTGCTGCTGCTGCTGTCTGTCTGTGTTTCCCAACGCCAGGGTATACAGAATTACATTCAGCTGCCACTCTGCCACCAGCTATTATGTCAAAAAATAGCTATATATGTGTGTAATTTGTGTTACAAACAAAACCAAAAAACCATAAAAAAAAAAAAAGGTTTAATTTTTCTGAGGTGCCCGGGTTGAAAACTGTGTTGTCCCAGTTGTGTATTGGACACGATGTGGGCTGCACGACCGCTGTCTGGGACCTCCTGTTGTGTTTATTTACAGCCCTGGTATCACCCGCTAGGTACCAGGGCTATTATGTCACGCTGCCTGCCTGCTGCCACACTCACACTACTCCTCCATTCCTCCTGCTGCTGCTGCTGTCTGTCTGTGTTTCCCACTGCCGGGGTACACAGAATTACCTTCTGCTGCCACTCTGCCACCAGCTATTACGTCAAACAATAGCTGCTCACATAATTACTCCTCCATTCCTCCTGCTGTTGCTGCTGTCTGTCTGTGTTTCCCAACGCCAGGGTACACAGATTTACCTTCTGCTGCCACTCTGCCACCAGCTATTACGTCAAACAATAGCTATATATATATGTGTAATTTGTTTTACAAACAAAACCAAAAAACCATAAAAAAAAAAAAGGTTTAATTTTTCTGAGGTGCCCGGGTTGAAAACTGTGTTGTCCCAGTTGTGTATTGGACACGATGTGGGCTGCACGACCGCTGTCTGGGACCTCCTGTTGTGTTTGTTTACAGCCCTGGTATCACCCGCTAGGTACCAGGGCTATTATGTCACGCTGCCTGCCTGCTGCCACACTCACACTACTCCTCCATTCCTCCTGCTGCTGCTGCTGTCTGTCTGTGTTTCCCACTGCCAGGGTACACAGAATTACCTTCTGCTGCCACTCTGCCACCAGCTATTACGTCACACAATAGCTGCTCACATTACTCCTCCATTCCTCCTGCTGCTGCTGCTGTCGGTCTGTGTTTCCCACTGCCAGGGTACACAGAATTACATTCTGCTGCCACTCTGCCACCAGCTATTACGTCAAAAAATAGCTATATATCTGTGTAATTTGTTTTACAAACAAAACCAAAAAACCATACAAAAAAAAGGTTTAATTTTTCAGAGGTGCCCGGGTTGAAAACTGTGTTGTCCCAGTTGTGTATTGGACACGATGTGGGCTGCACGATCGCTGTCTGGGACCTTCTGTTGTGTTTATTTACAGCCCTGGTATCACCCGCTAGGTACCAGGGCTATTATGTCACGCTGCCTGCCTGCTGCCACACTCACACTACTCCTCCATTCCTCCTGCTGCTGCTGCTGTCTGTCTGTGTTTCCCACTGCCAGGGTACACAGAATTACCTTCTGCTGCCACTCTGCCACCAGCTATTACGTCAAACAATAGCTGCTCACATAATTACTCCTCCATTCCTCCTGCTGCTGCTGCTGTCTGTCTGTGTTTCCCAACGCCAGGGTA
Organism: Hyperolius riggenbachi; assembly: GCF_040937935.1. Taxonomy (NCBI): domain Eukaryota; kingdom Metazoa; phylum Chordata; class Amphibia; order Anura; family Hyperoliidae; genus Hyperolius; species Hyperolius riggenbachi. The sequence goes on along the minus strand of NC_090648.1, from coordinate 403,670,952 downwards.
CACAGATTTACCTTCTGCTGCCACTCTGCCACCAGCTATTACGTCAAACAATAGCTATATATATGTGTAATTTGTTTTACAAACAAAACCAAAAAACCATAAGAAAAAAAAAAGGTTTAATTTTTCTGAGGTGCCCGGGTTGAAAACTGTGTTGTCCCAGTTGTGTATTGGACACGATGTGGGCTGCACGACCGCTGTCTGGGACCTCCTGTTGTGTTTGTTTACAGCCCTGGTATCACCCGCTAGGTACCAGGGCTATTATGTCACGCTGCCTGCCTGCTGCCACACTCACACTACTCCTCCATTCCTCCTGCTGCTGCTGCTGTCTGTCTGTGTTTCCCACTGCCAGGGTACACAGAATTACATTCTGCTGCCACTCTGCCACCAGCTATTACGTCAAACAATAGCTGCTCACATTACTCTTCCATTCCTCCTGCTGCTGCTGCTGTCTGTCTGTGTTTCCCAACGCCAGGGTACACAGAATTACATTCTGCTGCCACTCTGCCACCAGCTATTATGTAAAAAAATAGCTATATATGTGTGTAATTTGTGTTACAAACAAAACCAAAAAACCATAAAAAAAAAAAAAAGTTTTAATTTTTCTGAGGTGCCCGGGTTGAAAACTGTGTTGTCCCAGTTGTGTATTGGACACGATGTGGGCTGCACGACCGCTGTCTGGGACCTCCTGTTGTGTTTATTTACAGCCCTGGTATCACCCGCTAGGTACCAGGGCTATTATGTCACGCTGCCTGCCTGCTGCCACACTCACACTACTCCTCCATTCCTCCTGCTGCTGCTGCTGTCTGTCTGTGTTTCCCACTGCCAGGGTACACAGAATTACATTCTGCTGCCACTCTGCCACCAGCTATTACGTCAAACAATAGCTGCTCACATTACTCCTCCATTTCTCCTGCTGCTGCTGTCGGTCTGTGTTTCCCACTGCCAGGGTACACAGAATTACATTCTGCTGCCACTCTGCCACCAGCTATTACGTCAAACAATAGCTGCTCACATAATTACTCCTCCATTCCTCCTGCTGCTGCTGCTGCTGTCTGTCTGTGTTTCCCAACGCCAGGGTATACAGAATTACATTCTGCTGCCACTCTGCCACCAGCTATTATGTCAAAAAATAGCTATATATGTGTGTAATTTGTGTTACAAACAAAACCAAAAAACCATAAAAAAAAAAAAAGGTTTAATTTTTCTGAGGTGCCCGGGTTGAAAACTGTGTTGTCCCAGTTGTGTATTGGACACGATGTGGGCTGCACGACCGCTGTCTGGGACCTCCTGTTGTGTTTATTTACAGCCCTGGTATCACCCGCTAGGTACCAGGGCTATTATGTCACGCTGCCTGCCTGCTGCCACACTCACACTACTCCTCCATTCCTCCTGCTGCTGCTGCTGTCTGTCTGTGTTTCCCACTGCCGGGGTACACAGAATTACCTTCTGCTGCCACTCTGCCACCAGCTATTACGTCAAACAATAGCTGCTCACATAATTACTCCTCCATTCCTCCTGCTGTTGCTGCTGTCTGTCTGTGTTTCCCAACGCCAGGGTACACAGATTTACCTTCTGCTGCCACTCTGCCACCAGCTATTACGTCAAACAATAGCTATATATATATGTGTAATTTGTTTTACAAACAAAACCAAAAAACCATAAAAAAAAAAAAGGTTTAATTTTTCTGAGGTGCCCGGGTTGAAAACTGTGTTGTCCCAGTTGTGTATTGGACACGATGTGGGCTGCACGACCGCTGTCTGGGACCTTCTGTTGTGTTTATTTACAGCCCTGGTATCACCCGCTAGGTACCAGGGCTATTATGACACGCTGCCTGCCTGCTGCCACACTCACACTACTCCTCCATTCCTCCTGCTGCTGCTGCTGTCTGTCTGTGTTTCCCACTGCCAGGGTACACAGAATTACCTTCTGCTGCCACTCTGCCACCAGCTATTACGTCACACAATAGCTGCTCACATTACTCCTCCATTCCTCCTGCTGCTGCTGCTGTCGGTCTGTGTTTCCCACTGCCAGGGTACACAGAATTACATTCTGCTGCCACTCTGCCACCAGCTATTACGTCAAAAAATAGCTATATATCTGTAAGAAGTTTTAAATCAGGATGATACCATTTATTGGCTAACTACAAATGAATAAGAATAAACAAGCTTTCGGCCTTGCAGCCTTCGTCAGGTTTATATCCTGTTAGTTTGCAAGCTGGTGGTACAGACAGCTTATATACATGCAACATCAAAAGGAAAAACAGATATTTTTTTCAAGCATAAATACATCATTAAGATGCCTTAATACAAACAGACCATCTAAATGGGGTAAGATAAGGATCCTTGTTTACTTTATTGCTCCCAGACCTGGTATTAGGATTGACCCAGAGGTAAATTCTTAGTTCACAAGTTCAGCTAGGGTGGCTGAGACAGTTCATATATCATCCATCTCATACCAATATAGAAAGTTGTTGTCCTTATTCAGACCCTTCTGCACAGCTTTGAAACAATTTATAAATTTTGTTTCTGCTATTAATCGGTCATTTGACGTTTTGAAGCCGCCCTTCAGGGCAGTGACACGAAGATCATCCATGCTGTGTCCGTTGGACCGAAAGTGTGTAGCAACTGGGAGTCCAGATTTGGTATCATTAATAGTGTGCCTGTGTCCATTCATACGTTTGCGCAGAGTTTGTCCAGTTTCTCCCACGTACATAACATTGGGGCATTTAGCACACATGATCAGATATACCAGATTGGTGGACCCACAAGAAAATTTACCTTGTATTCTGTACTCCTGTTGTGAACCTGGTATCGTTACCCTGTCAGTGGAGTAAATGTGTCTGCAGGTCCCACATATTTTTTGTCGGCAGGGTGATGTTCCGTTTTGTTGAGGCCTATTCAAAGAGCTCCTGACAATCATCTGTTTTAGATTGTGTGGTTGCCGATATGACAAGAGTGGAGGTTTAGGGAATATCGTTCTCAGTCTGTGATCCTTGTGTAAAATGGGATGAAGTTCCTTAGCAATCCTCCTTAAGATTTCCAGGTGTGGGTTGTAGGTGACAACCAAAGGGACACGTTCCTCTTTCTGGTTTTGCTTATATTTCAGGAGTTCAGTCCTGGGGATGTTGCTGGCTTTCCTGATTTGGGCCTCAGCCATGGGAGGACTGTAACCTTGTTTAATGAAAGTGTTCTTAAGGTGATCCAGGTGCTTGTCTCTGTCCATCCTGTCAGAACAAATCCGGTTGTACCTTATAGCTTGGCTGTAAATTATAGAGTTCTTAATGTGCTTGGGATGAAAACTGTCATATCTTAGGTATGTGGGACGGTCTGTAGGTTTGCGATACACAGAGGTTTGTATGTTGTTACCCCTGATGTATATGGTGGTGTCCAGAAAGTTAATCTCTGTGTGAGAGTAGGTAAGTTTCAATTTGATTGTAGGATGGAAGGCATTGAAGTTCCTGTGGAACTGGAGAAGATCATCCTCACTTGCGGACCAGATGATTAAAATATCATCAATGAAGCGGAAGTAGGCCAAGGGTTTTATGCCACATGCATTGAGGTATTCCTCTTCGATTTTGGCCATGAATAGATTTGCATACTGTGGAGCGAATCGCGAACCCATTGCCACGCCCATCTGCTGTAAATAGAGGTCCTGTCCAAAAGTGAAATAATTATGAGTGAGAATGAATTTGATCAGTCCAGTAATAGGCTTTACAGGTATGCCCTGACCCTGAAGATATTTACGGCAGGCCGCAATACCATCATCATGGGGAATGTTCGTGTACAGGGACTCCACGTCCATCGTGGCCAGTATGGTTCCCTCAGGTACTGGGCCGATGGCTGACAGTTTGTTCAGGAGGTGGGTGGTATCCTGTAAGTAGCTGGGTCTTTTACAGACAAGAGGTTTCAAAATGTTTTCCAGCCACCCTGAGATGTTCTCTGTAAGAGTTCCGCTCCCTGAGATTATGGGCCTGCCAGGGTTTCCCTCTTTGTGGATCTTGGGAAGCATGTAAAAGCAGGCTGTTCTAGGCTCTTCAGGGATAAGGGTCCTTACATGTAGTCTGATGTTTGCAGGCAATCTGTTAAACATCCTATTAAGTGCCATCCTGTAGCCTTTTGTGGGGTCCCCCTGTAATTTGGCATAGTGAGCGGTGTTGGATAATTGTCTTTGTGCCTCCTGGATGTAGTCACTGGTGTTCATTATGACTATGGCACCACCTTTATCCGCTGGTTTAATAATAATGTCCTTATTCTCCTTAAGGGATCTGATGGCCTGTCGCTCCTGTGGTGTTACGTTCTGGGCCAGTGTCTTTCTTTTACTCAGGATCCTGTCAGAGATTCTGCGTCTGAATTTGTTTATGTATTTATCCAGGGCCGGGTTTTTTCCTTCTTTGGGGGTCCATCTTTTTTTCTTTTTTTTCTTTTTAGATCTGGTGCGTTTTGGTCCATTATCCATTGTATCACAGGCTTCCTTATCATGGTAGTGTTCCTTGAGTCGCAGCTTTCTGAAAAATTCCTCCATATCTCCACAGAGTGCAATCCTGTCTATGGGTCTCGCAGGGCAGAATGACAGGCCTTTGGAGAGTACTGACATTTCAGCTTCAGTAGCCTGATAAGAGGAAAGATTCATTACACCTGTGGGTTGCTCTTTTTCTGCTGCTTGTGCATCCAGGCGTCCACTCTTAATTCTAAGTCTCTGAAGTTTTTTCTTTTTGTTGTTAATTAGGAATCTCTGTAGTTTCACATAGAAGGTCTGTAATTGATCCCATGTATATCCAGTGTGGTCATCATTCAGAGACAGTTTCAGGCTCTGTATCTCATCCTTTGTAATCCTCTTACGGTTATAGCAGACTCTTAAAAGGTTATTCCGTATTCTCTCCGAGCTCCTCCTGCAGATTTCTTCTGCAAACCTGCTATTGTATGTATGCAGGGTGGGATTCTGTATCCTTAGTCCTTGAGGTATAAGTTTTTCCTTTTTGCATGTAGTCAAGAAAAAGATGTCGCTGTCCAGTTGTGCAAGTTTCTTCAGGTCTTTCTTTAGTTCCAGGAAAGTGCGGTACATTGCGGTATCTTCAAGCATAGTAGTAGCAGTAGGGTATTGTACCGTGTTAGCCATCAGTAAAAGCAAGAAGTTTTAAATCAGGATGATACCATTTATTGGCTAACTACAAATGAATAAGAATAAACAAGCTTTCGGCCTTGCAGCCTTCGTCAGGTTTATATCCTGTTAGTTTGCAAGCTGGTGGTACAGACAGCTTATATACATGCAACATCAAAAGGAAAAACAGATATTTTTTTCAAGCATAAATACATCATTAAGATGCCTTAATACAAACAGACCATCTAAATGGGGTAAGATAAGGATCCTTGTTTACTTTATTGCTCCCAGACCTGGTATTAGGATTGACCCAGAGGTAAATTCTTAGTTCACAAGTTCAGCTAGGGTGGCTGAGACAGTTCATATATCATCCATCTCATACCAATATAGAAAGTTGTTGTCCTTATTCAGACCCTTCTGCACAGCTTTGAAACAATTTATAAATTTTGTTTCTGCTATTAATCGGTCATTTGACGTTTTGAAGCCGCCCTTCAGGGCAGTGACACGAAGATCATCCATGCTGTGTCCGTTGGACCGAAAGTGTGTAGCAACTGGGAGTCCAGATTTGGTATCATTAATAGTGTGCCTGTGTCCATTCATACGTTTGCGCAGAGTTTGTCCAGTTTCTCCCACGTACATAACATTGGGGCATTTAGCACACATGATCAGATATACCAGATTGGTGGACCCACAAGAAAATTTACCTTGTATTCTGTACTCCTGTTGTGAACCTGGTATCGTTACCCTGTCAGTGGAGTAAATGTGTCTGCAGGTCCCACATATTTTTTGTCGGCAGGGTGATGTTCCGTTTTGTTGAGGCCTATTCAAAGAGCTCCTGACAATCATCTGTTTTAGATTGTGTGGTTGCCGATATGACAAGAGTGGAGGTTTAGGGAATATCGTTCTCAGTCTGTGATCCTTGTGTAAAATGGGATGAAGTTCCTTAGCAATCCTCCTTAAGATTTCCAGGTGTGGGTTGTAGGTGACAACCAAAGGGACACGTTCCTCTTTCTGGTTTTGCTTATATTTCAGGAGTTCAGTCCTGGGGATGTTGCTGGCTTTCCTGATTTGGGCCTCAGCCATGGGAGGACTGTAACCTTGTTTAATGAAAGTGTTCTTAAGGTGATCCAGGTGCTTGTCTCTGTCCATCCTGTCAGAACAAATCCGGTTGTACCTTATAGCTTGGCTGTAAATTATAGAGTTCTTAATGTGCTTGGGATGAAAACTGTCATATCTTAGGTATGTGGGACGGTCTGTAGGTTTGCGATACACAGAGGTTTGTATGTTGTTACCCCTGATGTATATGGTGGTGTCCAGAAAGTTAATCTCTGTGTGAGAGTAGGTAAGTTTCAATTTGATTGTAGGATGGAAGGCATTGAAGTTCCTGTGGAACTGGAGAAGATCATCCTCACTTGCGGACCAGATGATTAAAATATCATCAATGAAGCGGAAGTAGGCCAAGGGTTTTATGTCACATGCATTGAGGTATTCCTCTTCGATTTTGGCCATGAATAGATTTGCATACTGTGGAGCGAATCGCGAACCCATTGCCACGCCCATCTGCTGTAAATAGAGGTCCTGTCCAAAAGTGAAATAATTATGAGTGAGAATGAATTTGATCAGTCCAGTAATAGGCTTTACAGGTATGCCCTGACCCTGAAGATATTTACGGCAGGCCGCAATACCATCATCATGGGGAATGTTAACATTCCCCATGATGATGGTATTGCGGCCTGCCGTAAATATCTTCAGGGTCAGGGCATACCTGTAAAGCCTATTACTGGACTGATCAAATTCATTCTCACTCATAATTATTTCACTTTTGGACAGGACCTCTATTTACAGCAGATGGGCGTGGCAATGGGTTCGCGATTCGCTCCACAGTATGCAAATCTATTCATGGCCAAAATCGAAGAGGAATACCTCAATGCATGTGGCATAAAACCCTTGGCCTACTTCCGCTTCATTGATGATATTTTAATCATCTGGTCCGCAAGTGAGGATGATCTTCTCCAGTTCCACAGGAACTTCAATGCCTTCCATCCTACAATCAAATTGAAACTTACCTACTCTCACACAGAGATTAACTTTCTGGACACCACCATATACATCAGGGGTAACAACATACAAACCTCTGTGTATCGCAAACCTACAGACCGTCCCACATACCTAAGATATGACAGTTTTCATCCCAAGCACATTAAGAACTCTATAATTTACAGCCAAGCTATAAGGTACAACCGGATTTGTTCTGACAGGATGGACAGAGACAAGCACCTGGATCACCTTAAGAACACTTTCATTAAACAAGGTTACAGTCCTCCCATGGCTGAGGCCCAAATCAGGAAAGCCAGCAACATCCCCAGGACTGAACTCCTGAAATATAAGCAAAACCAGAAAGAGGAACGTGTCCCTTTGGTTGTCACCTACAACCCACACCTGGAAATCTTAAGGAGGATTGCTAAGGAACTTCATCCCATTTTACACAAGGATCACAGACTGAGAACGATATTCCCTAAACCTCCACTCTTGTCATATCGGCAACCACACAATCTAAAACAGATGATTGTCAGGAGCTCTTTGAATAGGCCTCAACAAAACGGAACATCACCCTGCCGACAAAAAATATGTGGGACCTGCAGACACATTTACTCCACTGACAGGGTAACGATACCAGGTTCACAACAGGAGTACAGAATACAAGGTAAATTTTCTTGTGGGTCCACCAATCTGGTATATCTGATCATGTGTGCTAAATGCCCCAATGTTATGTACGTGGGAGAAACTGGACAAACTCTGCGCAAACGTATGAATGGACACAGGCACACTATTAATGATACCAAATCTGGACTCCCAGTTGCTACACACTTTCGGTCCAACGGACACAGCATGGATGATCTTCGTGTCACTGCCCTGAAGGGCGGCTTCAAAACGTCAAATGACCGATTAATAGCAGAAACAAAATTTATAAATTGTTTCAAAGCTGTGCAGAAGGGTCTGAATAAGGACAACAACTTTCTATATTGGTATGAGATGGATGATATATGAACTGTCTCAGCCACCCTAGCTGAACTTGTGAACTAAGAATTTACCTCTGGGTCAATCCTAATACCAGGTCTGGGAGCAATAAAGTAAACAAGGATCCTTATCTTACCCCATTTAGATGGTCTGTTTGTATTAAGGCATCTTAATGATGTATTTATGCTTGAAAAAAATATCTGTTTTTCCTTTTGATGTTGCATGTATATAAGCTGTCTGTACCACCAGCTTGCAAACTAACAGGATATAAACCTGACGAAGGCTGCAAGGCCGAAAGCTTGTTTATTCTTATTCATTTGTAGTTAGCCAATAAATGGTATCATCCTGATTTAAAACTTCTTGCTTTTACTGATGGCTAACACGGTACAATACCCTACTGCTACTACTATGCTTGAAGATACCGCAATGTACCGCACTTTCCTGGAACTAAAGAAAGACCTGAAGAAACTTGCACAACTGGACAGCGACATCTTTTTCTTGACTACATGCAAAAAGGAAAAACTTATACCTCAAGGACTAAGGATACAGAATCCCACCCTGCATACATACAATAGCAGGTTTGCAGAAGAAATCTGCAGGAGGAGCTCGGAGAGAATACGGAATAACCTTTTAAGAGTCTGCTATAACCGTAAGAGGATTACAAAGGATGAGATACAGAGCCTGAAACTGTCTCTGAATGATGACCACACTGGATATACATGGGATCAATTACAGACCTTCTATGTGAAACTACAGAGATTCCTAATTAACAACAAAAAGAAAAAACTTCAGAGACTTAGAATTAAGAGTGGACGCCTGGATGCACAAGCAGCAGAAAAAGAGCAACCCACAGGTGTAATGAATCTTTCCTCTTATCAGGCTACTGAAGCTGAAATGTCAGTACTCTCCAAAGGCCTGTCATTCTGCCCTGCGAGACCCATAGACAGGATTGCACTCTGTGGAGATATGGAGGAATTTTTCAGAAAGCTGCGACTCAAGGAACACTACCATGATAAGGAAGCCTGTGATACAATGGATAATGGACCAAAACGCACCAGATCTAAAAAGAAAAAAAAGAAAAAAAGATGGACCCCCAAAGAAGGAAAAAACCCGGCCCTGGATAAATACATAAACAAATTCAGACGCAGAATCTCTGACAGGATCCTGAGTAAAAGAAAGACACTGGCCCAGAACGTAACACCACAGGAGCGACAGGCCATCAGATCCCTTAAGGAGAATAAGGACATTATTATTAAACCAGCGGATAAAGGTGGTGCCATAGTCATAATGAACACCAGTGACTACATCCAGGAGGCACAAAGACAATTATCCAACACCGCTCACTATGCCAAATTACAGGGGGACCCCACAAAAGGCTACAGGATGGCACTTAATAGGATGTTTAACAGATTGCCTGCAAACATCAGACTACATGTAAGGACCCTTATCCCTGAAGAGCCTAGAACAGCCTGCTTTTACATGCTTCCCAAGATCCACAAAGAGGGAAACCCTGGCAGGCCCATAATCTCAGGGAGCGGAACTCTTACAGAGAACATCTCAGGGTGGCTGGAAAACATTTTGAAACCTCTTGTCTGTAAAAGACCCAGCTACTTACAGGATACCACCCACCTCCTGAACAAACTGTCAGCCATCGGCCCAGTACCTGAGGGAACCATACTGGCCACGATGGACGTGGAGTCCCTGTACACGAACATTCCCCATGATGATGGTATTGCGGCCTGCCGTAAATATCTTCAGGGTCAGGGCATACCTGTAAAGCCTATTACTGGACTGATCAAATTCATTCTCACTCATAATTATTTCACTTTTGGACAGGACCTCTATTTACAGCAGATGGGCGTGGCAATGGGTTCGCGATTCGCTCCACAGTATGCAAATCTATTCATGGCCAAAATCGAAGAGGAATACCTCAATGCATGTGGCATAAAACCCTTGGCCTACTTCCGCTTCATTGATGATATTTTAATCATCTGGTCCGCAAGTGAGGATGATCTTCTCCAGTTCCACAGGAACTTCAATGCCTTCCATCCTACAATCAAATTGAAACTTACCTACTCTCACACAGAGATTAACTTTCTGGACACCACCATATACATCAGGGGTAACAACATACAAACCTCTGTGTATCGCAAACCTACAGACCGTCCCACATACCTAAGATATGACAGTTTTCATCCCAAGCACATTAAGAACTCTATAATTTACAGCCAAGCTATAAGGTACAACCGGATTTGTTCTGACAGGATGGACAGAGACAAGCACCTGGATCACCTTAAGAACACTTTCATTAAACAAGGTTACAGTCCTCCCATGGCTGAGGCCCAAATCAGGAAAGCCAGCAACATCCCCAGGACTGAACTCCTGAAATATAAGCAAAACCAGAAAGAGGAACGTGTCCCTTTGGTTGTCACCTACAACCCACACCTGGAAATCTTAAGGAGGATTGCTAAGGAACTTCATCCCATTTTACACAAGGATCACAGACTGAGAACGATATTCCCTAAACCTCCACTCTTGTCATATCGGCAACCACACAATCTAAAACAGATGATTGTCAGGAGCTCTTTGAATAGGCCTCAACAAAACGGAACATCACCCTGCCGACAAAAAATATGTGGGACCTGCAGACACATTTACTCCACTGACAGGGTAACGATACCAGGTTCACAACAGGAGTACAGAATACAAGGTAAATTTTCTTGTGGGTCCACCAATCTGGTATATCTGATCATGTGTGCTAAATGCCCCAATGTTATGTACGTGGGAGAAACTGGACAAACTCTGCGCAAACGTATGAATGGACACAGGCACACTATTAATGATACCAAATCTGGACTCCCAGTTGCTACACACTTTCGGTCCAACGGACACAGCATGGATGATCTTCGTGTCACTGCCCTGAAGGGCGGCTTCAAAACGTCAAATGACCGATTAATAGCAGAAACAAAATTTATAAATTGTTTCAAAGCTGTGCAGAAGGGTCTGAATAAGGACAACAACTTTCTATATTGGTATGAGATGGATGATATATGAACTGTCTCAGCCACCCTAGCTGAACTTGTGAACTAAGAATTTACCTCTGGGTCAATCCTAATACCAGGTCTGGGAGCAATAAAGTAAACAAGGATCCTTATCTTACCCCATTTAGATGGTCTGTTTGTATTAAGGCATCTTAATGATGTATTTATGCTTGAAAAAAATATCTGTTTTTCCTTTTGATGTTGCATGTATATAAGCTGTCTGTACCACCAGCTTGCAAACTAACAGGATATAAACCTGACGAAGGCTGCAAGGCCGAAAGCTTGTTTATTCTTATTCATTTGTAGTTAGCCAATAAATGGTATCATCCTGATTTAAAACTTCTTGCTTTTACTGATGGCTAACACGGTACAATACCCTACTGCTACTACTATATATCTGTGTAATTTGTTTTACAAACAAAACCAAAAAACCATACAAAAAAAAGGTTTAATTTTTCAGAGGTGCCCGGGTTGAAAACTGTGTTGTCCCAGTTGTGTATTGGACACGATGTGGGCTGCACGACCGCTGTCTGGGACCTCCTGCCTGCTGTGTTTATTTACAGCCCTGGTATCACCGCTAGGTACCAGAGCTATTATGTCACGCTGCCTGCCTCATTGACTGCCTGCTGCCAAACACTCATCCACCTCCTCCTGCTGCTGAATTTACCTCCTGCTGTCTGTGTGTTTCCACTGCCAGGGAGCACATACAATGGCGCTTCCAACATGCGTGCGCCACCAGCTATTTGTTACGCTCAAAAATAGCTGAATTTCTTTAAAAAAAAATTTGAAAAGAGAAATAAGTGAAGAAGAAGAAGAAGGAGAAGAAGAAGAAGGAGAAGAAGAAGAAGAAGAAGAAGAAGATGAAGAAGAAGGAGAAGAAGAAGAAGATGAAGAAGAAGAAGAAGAAGATGAAGAAGATGAAGAAGATGAAGAAGATCAAGAAGAAGAAGATGAAGAAGATGAAGAAGAAGAAGATGGAGAAGATGAAGAAGATGAAGAAGATGATGATGAAGAAGAAGAAGATGAAGAAGATGATGAAGAAGAAGAAGAAGATGAAGAAGAAGAAGATGAAGAAGATCAAGAAGAAGAAGATGAAGAAGATCAAGAAGAAGAAGATGAAGAAGATGAAGAAAAAGAAGATGGAGAAGATGAAGAAGAAGAAGATGAAGAAGATGAAGAAGATGAAGAAGAAGAAGATGAAGAAGATGAAGAAGATGAAGAAGAAGAAGAAGAAGATGATGAAGAAGAAGAAGATGAAGAAGATGAAGAAGAAGATGAAGAAGATGAAGAAGAAGAAGATGAAGAAGATGAAGAAGAAGAAGAAGAAGATGATGATGAAGAAGATGAAGAAGATGAAGAAGAAGAAGAAGATGAAGAAGAAGAAGACAATATAGAAGAAGAAGAAGAAGATATAGAAGAAGATATAGAAGAAGAACATATAGAAGAAGATATAGAAGAAGAAGAAGAAGATATAGAAGATAAAGAAGAAGAAGAAGAAGAAGAAGTATATACAGTACTGAACAAAATTCTGGACACAACTTCTCTTTCCACCTTTTTTTTTTTAAAGGAACATCCCCACATAATCACTTGCTGTTGTTACTTGGAAAAAAAAGATGTTTCTTGCATCATTCACCCTCAAAACAAGTGTTGGAAGCTATTTAAGGCCAATTCGAATAGTCAGCTTGAATAATGAGCTCGAATACCGACTCGAATAGTGAGCTCGAAGTCCGAGGTCGAATCGAATAGTAAAAATTATTCGACTCGAATATTCGACTGACCTCGAATAATTTACTATTCGAATTCGACCAAACTCGAATTTTAAAAAGGGGTATTTGAGCACCACTGGGCTCCAGTGTGAATTGGAGTTGGCCCAGCTAACCCAATCCAATCAGCACTCTTCACTATGTGTTTCGGTGGAGAGATGCGAACCTCTACTCGTGACCCCCACAGCAAATCTTCCTGCCATGGAAGAGGGCACGGAACGAGACTTTCCTGTGCGCACCTCTGAGAGGGCGTACCATCGGGTTCCTGTACCTGACAGCAGAGAACCCTGGTGTTGGACAGTCACAGAACACTGTCCCAAGACTTGGAAGGAGGTAAGCCGACTGCATTCGCTCCTCCTGGTCCAGTGAGCTTTGTGCCACTGAAACCTGCAGCTGCTGCTATTGCTGCATCCCAGTCTGACACACCTGCCATTCGCACGTGTAATCTTTGTGGCTTGACCAGCCACATACAGTTCTTCTGTCCCAAGAGGAAGAGAACGACCGTCCCTAGCCCGAAGATGGCTAGCAACCCTGATCCATCACCGCCATCACCCTCTGCACTGCCTGTCAGCGTGTCAGAGATGCTCATCGGTTCCGGAAATCATCACAGTGCTCCCGTGGACGATCAGATCATCTTTTGCTCCAGTGCTCCAGAAGCAGATGTTTCCTTGGTCTGCTCCAATCTTGCCACAGAGGAAGATATTCTCCTACAAAAGCTCCTCACCCTGACTGGAGTCAGGCCCAACCGACACAACCCTGTTATTCCAGGTCCCGAGAAGACCGGGTGGGGGGTGGGTTTTCCAGAGCGGGCTGTTGCGGAGATTCCCTCTTCTCCTGTGCTTGGCACTGATCTAGGCAAGCTTGTGTGCCCTTCGGAATTTTCTGCTAATATGCAGGAGTTCCCAGCAGGACTCCCTGGCAACCAGGTATTGTACAAGCCTTTGGGAAAACAGGGAGATGTCAACCCCTTACCTGCTATTGCTACTGTACCTAACGCCGCTGGGCGTCAGGTATCCTCAGATTTTCATGTACCAGCAACTGACTGTCTTTTATCTCTTTCTGCACCTGTTATTACTAATGAAATTACATGTGTCAGTGATAATTGTGATAGAAACGCTGTACATTCTTTGGCCATTGTATGCTCTATGGCCAGCCGCATGAACTTAGAGCTGACAGCAGGGATTCCCTCTGACAATTGTGACTTTCAGGCGGGTGACACTCATGCTAAAAATGACATGTCATGTTATGCAAATGCTTTTGATAATGTTGTGCATGTTTGTGAGAGTACGCTGGATGACGCTTTCAGTGTCACCGGTAGTCTGGACTCAGGACTATCTGGAGAAGTCTCGACTTCCCCTGATATCTCTGATCCCCAGACCAATGTCAATATTGATGTGATTTTGATTTACCCAAAAGGTGATGTTTATTGTGGTGTACCTGTGCAGACAGACACACCCAGTACTGTTGGTAACCTGAGCTCAGAGCCTGCAGGCATTCCTGTCAGCTCTGACCCCAGAGAGTCTGATTTTTAGCAGCTGATCTTAGATCGCACTAGGCAGCTGGCTGAGATTTGTAGTCCCACATCCGTGAGGATACTACAGAGCGACTCCAACCTGCATGCGCTTAGTGGCCAGACCACTAAGCCGCCAGCAGTGGAAGCTCCACTACAGGTGTACAGGGAGAATGGTAACTACTCCAGTGAACCCATTCCCCATGTAACTGACAACCCAGGTGAAAGCACGGTCCATGTGGATCTGTTAGAAGCCCAGTCCGACAGAACGCAGTTAGTTCTAGGAGAGTATGGCCAATTAGGGCAGGAAGACACAGGTCCCCTGTCAGGCTTGATTGCTCCCACACGAGAATTGGCAGATGATGTGAATGTCACCCCCCACCTCTCGTATTCCCAGAAGGCCTCGCTGAAGCGCACTGCGCCCCCACAGCAAAATCTTTGCAGCAACCCTGGGCAGGATACAGCCGTTCACAGAAGGGACCCGGTGACTCCCAAGCCCTTATGGCAGATCCCCTACAGCACCTCTCCAGAGGTGCAAGCAAAAGTAAAGATGAAGTATGAGGAGATGTTACAGATGGCTGTCCTCCGCAAATCCTCTAGCTCACAGACCACCAGGTTCTGTGAGGCCTATAGGATGCCGGACAACATCCCAATAACCGTTGCGTATCCCATGACTCCTCTCGGTGATCTGTGATCTGATCTGATCTTCATTGGCTGGCATCCACCAACTACCTAACGATCATGGATCGGAGCTTCGGATACTGGCAGGTTCCAACCGTGCTTGAGGCGCGCCTGGAATCCACCTTCATCCTGCCCTTGGAATTAAACGCCTCGATGCGGATGTCTTTTGGTAGGAGGAATGCCCTAGCCACCTTCCAACAGGCCTGGAACGACCTGTTGAAGGGCAAGCACGGTTGTACAGTCACGTACCCAGGTGAAATCCCTGTGTACTGCCCGACATGGGAGCAACACTGCGATCACTCGTCCCTGGAACTAGGACATCTGTCAGCTGACAATCTGACCGTTGAACCAGATGCAGATCAGATTGTCATGACAGAGGTACAGGCCTCTCTGGGAACAGCGGGATACTACAGGACGTTTGCTAAGCCCTGTAGCCTCCTGACTAACCCACTGACCGATGCAATAGGTAAAAGGCAACCCCTTGAGGTCAGGCGCAACCCAGCCTTTCCGGATGTGGCGTACCAGACCCATCAGACAGTGGATTGCTTTACTCAGTCTTGTTGACTGCTCCCTAGCAAATCTCTTAAAAGGGGGAGGTGTGACGAATCAACGTTTATTCGTCCTAAAAAAGCAGTTAGAGCCTTATAAAATATTCCCTGTCGCCACTATTAAAAAGTGACAGATAGGGAAAGGCTTAATTTACAAAAAGATCAGGGGAGCCAGGGGTTTACAGTTCCTCTCCCTGGTCAAATGTAGCAAACCCTGGCTCTTTGGTAGCTTCTAATTACAGCTCTTCTCACCTCTGTGTTAAAGCGGTTCCCCCAGCATCCCTGGAAAGGTTATAGCTCATCCATCAGAGATTAGATGGACAGAAGCGAATAAACCGCCCTTCCCCCAGACTGGTAGGAAATGATCACAGCAGGGGGTTCTCTCAGGATTACCTCAGCTGAAGGATCAAAGAGAATCCATCTCCCAGCTGACTTTTCTGTGATCTCACAAATATGAAATCCATCTTTTGTCATAAAGATGACTTTCCAAATAGGCAATGGCCTTTAGAACCTGCTTATTATGAAATTCGGAACAAACCACACAATTGGATGTTTCCGAATTAAAGGTAAGCCCTGCCAAAGCAGAGATATGCATTTTGGGGTCACCGTTCACTCTAAACCCCCCACGTTTGATATCATTGTTATCGTTAAATTCGGATCGACCTGAGAATGTTATTAGATTTAGCATAACCTGTATGGGGCGTGGCCAAGAGTCGATGGAGTGAGGACGCAGATCAGATGAGCTCTGCTCCGGCAACATCCTAAACTTATCCTGAACCTCTCTTATCACCGACAAACTTGCTCGGATCTAGTAGGTAACATTGCACTGACCTCCGAGAAAGCAATTATGGCTTCGGGGAGACAATCCACGGCAATAGCCAAGCTTAACAAATACCACCGTGAAGACCAAGATGGCGCCGACTCTGACACACAGCAAACTCCCAAAGAGAATGCTACAGAGGACACTGAGCCGCCCACACTAGCTCAGATCTTATCGGCAATAACAGCATGCTAAACCAGCCTGTCCTCCATTACAACTACACTGGGAGAGGTACGCACCGACGTGTCCTTTCTCAGACAAGATTTACAAGCTCTTAAGGCCCGTGTAGGAGCGGCAGAAACATGTGTCAGCGACATAGAAGATAAACTGCGGCCTATCTCCAAAGAACAAGGTCAGATGCAAAAAGACCTGAAATCAATCAAAGATCGTCAAGAAGACCATGAAAATAGACAACGCAGATCCAACATAAGAATCGTCAGACTGCCTGAAAAATGTGAGGGTAACTCACCGGAAAAATTTACTGAAGATCTCCTTGTGACGCTGTTCGGCAAAGACAGCTTCTCCTCAGCATTCATAATTGAACGCGCGCATAGAATATCTCCAAGAACCCCACCGCCGGGCGCACCTGCAAGAACCTTCATCTTCAAGCTATTAAATTACAGAGACCGGGATACCATATTGAGAGCGTCAAGAGAAAAAGGTACAATCAACTACGAAAATGTAACCGTCTTTTTACCCGGATTTTTCACTAGAAGTCCAAAAAATCAGAGCCACATTTGCTGCAGTTAAACGTAAGTTATGTGATAATCATCTTGCTTACGCCATGCTTTATCGAGCTAAGCTCAGGGTAGTAGACGGCACCAAGGCTCTCTTTTTTACAGAGCCGGAAGAGGTATCCTGCTGGCCTGAAAAGCGTTCACGTCCTAGCCCGGCTTCTACAGAAGAGGATTAATTATAACTCCTGCAATTAAGAATCCTTACGTTCCTCTTCTCCTTCTCTTGGCAAACCCGATGTTCATTTACGTATAAGAAATTTAGAACTGCGTCACGGGTCAGTCCGCATAAGGGTTTCCCGACACATACTTCTATATGCATAAAACTCCCACATCTGCTATGCAACTCCCGGAGAGGAGATCGCTCAACCGGACTATATTGTTTCCTACCTCTGGATCTCCTAACTTACAAGACACCACCACTAACAATCAGAGGGGCTCTTATATACCTCAAGAATAAAAAGTTAACTAAGGACGATTCTATCAGCGTGTTATACTGGAGTACGCAGAGGTATACGGAATCGGCTTTCTTGCATTTGTGGAGTGCGGAGAGAATTACTTCTCTCCTTTCATTACCCTAGGCGGATTGGATATCCTCTTAGGTGTCTTTACATACATTGATTTGCTCTGTTTTACAGTATAATGTTTTATCCTACTAGTAGACGGAAAACACAAGTAGAGCATTTTCTGTTTCTGTCTAGGGACTATGGGAAAGGGTTTGGGATAACGTACAGTCTATTTTCCTTATGCACTGCAAGTTATCCTACCAACATTAATGGATCTCCTTTTCAGGTGCCTTTAACAATCATATAAACACTGCTTATCTATGTTTAGCAATATTATATACTCTGGTGATACTTAAAGATACATGATAGAATTATGTGCATATCACTATCCCACTAGAAAACCCTTTCACAGAGATTCCTTATAAAGAAGTACGTGCTGCAAAAAAAAATGGGTTGTGCGGCTATGCAATTAGATGCAAAACTAGCAAATTCACTGATGTAAAGAGGTCTCATACCACATCTAGTCGGAGGAGCTGTTGCTCTGATGTCCTACCACACCCCCACAAACCACAATATACTTGTTATCTTTCAACGCTAGTAATTAAGCAATCTAAGAGTGATTTCACTTTATAGGTGCTTAAAAGTTGAACTGGGTATAAGAACTCACTTAAGGTTATTAGTGAGATAGGGTGGGTCTTGGGTGTTCTTTTTTCAAGGGTTTTTAAGTTCAGGTTCTTTTATGTACTGTTATACAAAAGGTCTACAATGTTTCATTACATCTATTAGTACTACAACTCAAAGATGCATTAATATTACACAGGACCCCAACCCTGTTCACATTACTTCACCAACGTAATGACAAACACTAAGAAAACACTATCCATTATTAGCTGGAATGTTCGCGGCCTAAATGACCAGCTTAAAAGATCTGTTGTTTTTAATCACATTAAGGGACAGAAACCAGACATACTAATTTTACTAGAAACCCACGTCACGGGTAACAAGGTGAAAGCCCTGGAACGTAACTGGGTAGGGAAGGCATTTCATTCTACCTTTACACAACATTCAAGAGGAATTTCGGTCTTAATCCATAAATCCCTGCCCTTTTTAATGCATAAGTCGGTCATTGATCCATTGGGGCGATATATATTCCTATATGGCGCCATTGAAAACAAACCACTAACACTTCTATCCTTTTACATACCCCCTCCATACTCCTCTACAATTCTTAAGGAAGGCATATCCTTCACATCATCTCTCCCCTCATGTCCATCTATTTGGGTAGGTGATTTCAATGCAGTATGTGATCCAGCACTTGATTGGACTCCAAACACTGTACCTCCTAAAAAAACTGCATTTGCAAATTTGATGTCTGAATTACTATTATGGGATGTCTGGAAACATTTTTTTCCCCTCCTCAAAACAATACACCTGCTTTTCAGCAACCCACAATACACTCTCAAGAATAGATTATTTCTTTGTTCCTCAAACCTTGTTGCCCTTGACAGATTCCATAAAACACCTTCCAAGAGTGGCATCGGACCACTCCCCAATCTCCCTTTCCCTGAATTGGTCAGATACCCCGATAAATTTCGTATGGAAATGTAACCCTTACTGGTTTTCTTTACTCCCCTCAGACGGCTGGTTGGTGGATAAGCTGCAATCCTTCTGTAACGATTGGGGTCAGCACGCAGAGAGAATCTGGTTATTGGTGATCTGCAGTATCACCAAGAATGCAGATATATACCTGATTATTGATGATCTGCAGCCCAGGGGCCCCAGTGAGTGAGAGAGACCTGGGGCCCCTGGACTGTCATGTGGACCAGTGTTTGTGATTTTAAATTTTATTTTTTGCAGCTTCTACGATGCGGTTGACAGGTGAGTGGTTAGGGAGGGGACCGTGTGGGAGATGTGCCTACACGGGGCGTCCCTGTTAAACGACGCAATTCACGATTGCGTCCAACCGAAGCCTCCCACCTGAATGCTAATCTATGTAATTCCTGCTAGGTATGGTACAGCAGGCAAAGGGTGTATGACAGTGCACCTGATTGGCTGACAAGCGTCTGCTGGCCAGATAGAGGCAGGATATTGCTCTGACTGGAAGTTAGCAATTGTGTTTGTTGCAGTTGGCATTCAGTTTAGAGGTGGTGGGGTGAGTTCCCTGGAGGTGAGAGGTCCAGGGCTTGCCCGCACTTCCCTCTAGGTGTCGCATGGTGGTTTGGGGGCCCCAGTGAGTGAGAGAGACCTGGGGCCCCTGGGCTGTCATGTGGACCAGTGTTTGTGATTTTAAATTTTATTTTTTGCAGCTTCTACGATGCGGTTGACAGGTGAGTGGTTAGGGAGGGGACAGTGTGGGAGATGTGCCTACACGGGGCGTCCCTGTTAAACGACGCAATTCACGATTGCGTCCAACCGAAGCCTCCCACCTGAATGCTAATCTATGTAATTCCTGCTAGGTATGGTACAGCAGGCAAAGGGTGTATGACAGTGCACCTGATTGGCTGACAAGCGTCTGCTGGCCAGATAGAGGCAGGATATTGCTCTGACTGGAAGTTAGCAATTGTGTTTGTTGCAGTTGGCATTCAGTTTAGAGGTGGTAGGGTGAGTTCCCTGGAGGTGAGAGGTCCAGGGCTTGCCCGCACTTCCCTCTAGGTGTCGCATGGTGGTTTGGGGGCCCCAGTGAGTGAGAGAGACCTGGGGCCCCTGGGCTGTCATGTGGACCAGTGTTTGTGATTTTAAATTTTATTTTTTGCAGCTTCTACGATGCGGTTGACAGGTGAGTGGTTAGGGAGGGGACCGTGTGGGAGATGTGCCTACATGGGGCGTCCCTGTTAAACGACGCAATTCACGATTGCGTCCAACCGAAGCCTCCCACCTGAATGCTAATCTATGTAATTCCTGCTAGGTATGGTACAGCAGGCAAAGGGTGTATGACAGTGCACCTGATTGGCTGACAAGCGTCTGCTGGCCAGATAGAGGCAGGATATTGCTCTGACTGGAAGTTAGCAATTGTGTTTGTTGCAGTTGGCATTCAGTTTAGAGGTGGTGGGGTGAGTTCCCTGGAGGTGAGAGGTCCAGGGCTTGCCCGCACTTCCCTCTAGGTGTCGCATGGTGGTTTGGGGGCCCCAGTGAGTGAGAGAGACCTGGGGCCCCTGGGCTGTCATGTGGACCAGTGTTTGTGATGATCTGCAGAATCACAGATAATACAGATATATTGCTAACCTCTGGACACCTAAGGTATGTGAGTGTTTGGTGTAACAGTAATACTTTGAGACATGCACCTGCTGAGCAGGTGATCAAAAGCAGCCTGGAAGTCTGCTTTTGGAGAACAAAGGAACCTCCCAGCAGCCTGAGACTCCCCAAGGGGTGGAGTCAGGCTGGAGATGGGAAGGACCAGAGAGTGAGTGACACCTGAAGGTGGATGTCACTATCAGATCTGGAAACTATCTCTTAAATGGAGAGCTAGCTCTCGAGGTCGGGCACGCCTGGTCGGCAACACACTGACAGATAAAGTACAAAGACAGAAGGCTGATTCGGTATCCAAGGCAAGCAGGGTCTGGCAACGGAATATCAGATATGCGAGGTACCGAATCAGAGATCAGAGGGATAGTCAGGAAAGCGATAAGTCATAACAGATATCAACAATGCCTATTCTGGGTGTGAGGTCCTTGGTCTCTACACCCTGGAACTAGTCTGATGAATAACAGATTGATAATGCAAGTTCCCTAGTCTGGGTGTGAGGTCCGTGGTCTCTACACCCTGGAACTAGTCTGATGTATAACAGAATGATAACACAGTTCCCAAGTCTGGGTGTGAGGTCCGTGGTCTCTACACCCTGGAAATAGTCTGATGTATAACAGAATGATAACACAAGTTCCCTATTCTGGGTGTGAGGTCCGTGGTCTCAACACCCTGGAACTAGTCTGATGTATAACAGAATGATAACACAAGTTCCCTATTCTGGGTGTGAGGTCCGTGGTCTCAACACCCTGGAACTAGTCTGATGTATAACAGAATGATAACACAAGTTCCCTATTCTGGGTGTGAGGTCCGTGGTCTCAACACCCTGGAACTAGTCTGAAGTATAACACAATAATAATCAAAAGTAATGTGGCTCAGTGTGAATTCCCAGGCCCTCCTGGTTCTTCTAACACACTGTTGGATCTGACTAAGGTCTGAGTGCTTCCACGTAAGTGTTCGCAATGGCAGACAACCAGCAACTGGCAAGCAACCTGTTTATATAGTTGCAGGACTCTGCCGCCCCGCCCGAGCCACTCAGCCAATCAGGAGTCCAGCAGGAATCAGCTGATCTGCCTGATCAGCTGATACATCTCCTGCTGGTATAAAAGGTCTGACTTCTGGCGCACGCGCGCGTAGCTCCTCAGCCTGTGTGAACTAACAGACCCAGCCGCACGCTGCTGCGGACCTGCCGCCAGTACACGCGGCGGCTTCTCCGCGTTTTCTCACACCTTCTTTTTGGTGCATAAAAAAGAAAGCTCTCGCTCAATAGTATGGGACAGTTTTAAACCCTTCTTTAGAGGTATTCTAATCAGTACTGTTTCCCACCTCAAGAAGACATCTTCCTCCACCATACTCAGCTTACATTCCCAACTTGCTACAATGGAGCGGCTTTATACCGACAGACCATCAGAGGAAACTCTAAGTACTTTGAAAAAAGCCCAAAACCAACTGTCACTACTGATGCACGAGAAAGCTAAATCTCAGCAATTTTTCTATAAACAATCCTTTTACGAGCAAGGGGAGAGAACGGGTACTATCCTAGCTCGAATGGCACAGGGTAGAACGACATCTAGTGCAATAACTGAAATTCGTGACAAAAACTTAGATTTATTGAGGGGAATCCTCCCTATAAATCAAAGATTTGCAGAATAATTTCAGGAATTATATACTTCCAAAACCCAGTTTTCACAATCAGATGCTGAGATCTACCTTTCAGAGGTTGACTTACCCAGATTATCACCAGAATATCGTGAATATCTAGATAGCCCGATAACCTTAGAGGATGTGGAAACTGCCATCCACTTAATCCCAAATTCAAAAGCCCCAGGACTTGACGGTCTACCCATAGACACATTTAAAAGATTCACAGATATCATATCCCCCGAACTACTAACCACCTTAAATGAAGCCTTTGAAAAAGACATCCTCCCAGCTTCCATGCGCACCGCCCTAATAATTGTCCTTCCCAAACCAGATAAAGACCACACATACTGTGACTTATATAGGCCGATTTCTTTACTCCCTATGGACGTTAAAGTCCTAGCCAAGATTTTAGCAACTAGACTAAATAAAGTAATCCTTTCTTTAGTAAAAAACGCTCAAACAGGTTTTATGCCGGGGAAAAAAAAAAACGCACTAAACATTCGACGATTATTTACAAATCTTCAAGCAAAATACACCAACACTGGAGACCACTGCGTAGTCACCCTAGATGCTGCTAAAGCATTTGACGCAGTAGAATGGCCCTTTCTCTTTGCAACTTTGGCCAGATTTGGCTTTGGTGAAAACTTCATGAAATGGGTGAGGCTACTATACTCCAAACCCATGGCACACGTCTGTTCTAATTCAGTAATCTCCAAACCATTCGCCCTACATAGAGGAACCCAGCAAGGGTGTCCTCTATCCCCTCTGCTTTATGCCCTTTCGGCCGAACCATTAGCTTGTAGAATTAGAGCTAATCCCACAATCAAAGGCTTATGTATTGATGACATTGAAGAGAAAATCAGTCAATATGCAGACGATACAATTCTATATCTAGCAGACCCACACTCCTCCCTCAAAGCTGCCTATGACACAATTACCGAAATGGGTCAGTACTCAGGACTGTCAATAAATTGGAATAAACCAGCTATAATGGGTATTGATAACCCCTTAGTAACCACGAGTCGCCTTCCATGCCCTTTACAGATCGTCACTTCATTCAAATATTTGGGTGTTATTGTACAGGCAAATCCCGCCAAATACTATTCAGATAATGTAACCCCACTACTGTCACTTGCCCAGAATAAACTAGTGGCCTGGACCAAATTACCATTATCAGTTGCAGGTATAATACATCTCATTAAAATGGTTCTATATCCTTTTTCGAAAAACTCAATTCATTTATACTATCTATTACATGGAGTAAATCTAGAGCCAAGCTCAAGCACAATATCCTTGAATGTCCTTCTGACCAAGGAGGAATAGCATTGCCCGTCCCACTTTGGTACTACATAGCTTCTCAGCTTGAACACATTGCAAACTGGTTCATAGAGAACTCCCCCTATGCCCCTCAATTATTGGGCTTTAAGTCCACCAATAAACTGTAATCGTCCCTTTGCTTTGCTCAAAAACACTCTAACGCAACATAACCCACAAAACACCATTTTGGTCCAGGCGACTAGGATATGGAATAGGGTAGGTAAACTCATCCCTTCTAAAACATGGGAATTTTATATGCCCCTATGGGAAAATCCTCGACTACCAGAATTAAATAAACTCCAAAATATTAGACTATGGATGGATAACGGAAAATTGAAAAGTTCTGAACGCTCTACCCCCTATGAATCAAGCCAGTGGGTGCAGGATCTGGTAAGCCAGGCCAATCCACAAGTATACACAGAAGGATCCGCAAACCGATTATTGGTTGAAAAAGGCTGGTATTCTTTATTCAGGAATTCCACATTACAAGTGCATAAAACCACAAGGTTCAACTGACGCATGTCAGGCTTACAATCTGCCCTTAGTCATAGTTAAAAGTGAACCTGCAAGGGGAGGGCTTTAAGTAGGTGGGAGAGCAACAGGCTCCACCCTATACCTCAATCAGCCATCACCTTAAAGGAGACATTACAAATACACACAATAAGAGAGTATATGACAAAATGTTATCATTAATAACAGCAATGAAATAGAATATATGTTATCATTAATAGCAATAATGAAATGGATTAAAAAGTAATGTAAAAAAGTCACCCCTGGAAGGAACATTAAAGCTTCAAGTAATAAATGGTAGACCATCTAATAAAAAAGGGGGGGGGGGGAGAAAGAAGGGAGAAGAAACACACTAGAGTCCTGTATGGCAGAAGTAAAAGGGGAGGAGGCAGAATTAACAATCGTACACTAGATTTAAGTCCCAACGTGTATTAAGACGCCTCGGAGTGCGAATGTCCATTTTATGGATCCAAAATGCTTCTCGCCTCAAGAGTAATTTGTAAGCATCACCACCTCTCTTAGGACTCACTATTCATTCCACCCCTTGAAAGACAAAAGAAGAGAGATCGCCCTTATGAACATTTTCAAAATGTTTAGAAACTGCCGATTTTTTGAAAGTTTTCCATTTAGTATCACAATAATGATCAGCAATGCGGGCTCTTAAATTGCGAGTGGTGCACCCCACATATTGTAAGCGGCACAAGGTGCAAGAAATAACATAGATAACGCACCTCGTGTCGCAGTTTACATACTGTTTAATGGGGAGACTGCTACCAGTCGCAAAAGAGAATATGGACGATCCCCTTTTATGACAATGGCAGTATTTGCAGGTGGAAAACCCACAGGGATAGGATCCCACTGTTGCTAGCCAGGTGGGGGTACGAGACGGAAGGGGAGACTGAAAACAGCTCGGCGAAAGGATAGACCCCAAGGTACGTGCCCTTCTGGCAGAGAAGCAGCACCCTTTCTTTAAAATTGTCCTGAACCTGTAATCGGAATTCAGCACTGGAAGATATTTCTTCACAATGTTTGTGATTCTGTTAAATTCAAGGCTATATTCCGTTACAAAAGTCACCCTGTCGTCTCGGTCCCCATTACGGCTTCTGGTTTGTAAAAGTTCACTCCGTGGTCTCCTAGTGCCTCTGAGACGTCCCCAAGCTAACTGTTTTTTGGTATACCCTCTTTGTTTTAGTCTATCCTCAACTGAGTTGCATTCTTGCTCCAATTCCACTGGATTGGAAAAGTTACGGGCTGCCCGAGTAAATTCCCCAGTAGGAATGGCATTTATCGTGTGTTTGGGATGACAGGAGCTCGCAAGGAGTATGGAGTTTCCTGCTGTGGGTTTACGGTAGGTCCTAGTGGAAACTCGGTGAAGTGAGGTGTCGCCATTCAGAGTCAAGTCCAGATAGTCGATATGTGTATTATGATGGCTCATAGTAAAGTTCAAATTAAGTTTGTTGCAATTGACATAGGTCAGAAAGTCACTGAGAAGGCTGGGAGGCCCCCCCCCCCCCCACACCAAAAGCAAATCATCTATAAACCTGCCATACCAAACGATATGGGAGGCAAAGGGGTTCTCATCTCCAAAGATGCGGAGCTCCTCCCACCAGCCCATGTATAGGTTGGCCAGGGAGGGGGAAAACTTGGCCCCCATAGAAGCTCCGCATCTCTGGAGGTAGAACCCCGAATCAAACATAACATTATTGTGTGTGAGGAGGTACTCCACGGCCCTCATAAGGTAGGATTGCAGGGAAGTGTCAAAGGTTGAATATTTTACGAGATGAAAATCAAGGGCCTTTAAAGCGAGTCTGTGAGGGATGGAGGAATATAAAGAGGTGACATCCAAAGTCACCCAATGAAAATGCTCCTCCCACACAAAATATGCAAAACTGGACAGAACGTGACGCGTATCCTGTAAATACCCCGGTAGTCTCAAGACGAGGGGCTGCAGATGCGAATCGACCCACTCACCCAGGCGCTCGCCCACGGAGCCAATACCCGCAACAATGGGTCGGCCCCGTGGGGGAGCGCCCGGCTTGTGTATCTTCGGGAGGTGATGGAAAACAGGGACAATGGGATGTGATGGGCATAGAAATTCCGACAAACTTTTAGTAATAACGCCCATACTTTGTCCCAATTCCAAAAGCCCCCGGAGATCACTAAGGAAGTCCAACGTAGGGCCTCGGAGTAAGGGTCAATACACATCCGCATCCCCCAACTGCCTCAAGGCCTCTGACCGGTAGTCTGCGGTGTCCAGGACAACAACCGGCCCCCCCTTGTCTGCCGAGCGGATGACAATGTCAGTGTTGCTCGGTAAAGAATTCAGAGCTTGCCGCTCAGAGGCCGAGAGGTCCAATGGTGCCCTGGTCAACCTCGACATATCGGTGAGCTCCTTCTCTACAAGGTCTTGAAAAGTGTCAATTTCAGAAGACCTTGCATTGACTGGATAGAATGATGGGTTAGAAACCTTAATGGGTATCACCTGGTCTATGCCCACCCCAGTTGAGCCCCTGTCATCCAAAGCCTGAAGCGCCATAAGATTCCTAATGTCACAGAAAGAGGGAACATCCTCAATTTGATTCCGTGACAAGGACAATGGCGCACAGGATTCAGTGGTTTCAGAAGGATCTTCAAAAAAATGTTTTTTTAATAAACTTTTTTATTGAGTTTTTAGACTTTAACAATTCTCCCTCAGGAGTCCAAAATCAAATTAATGAAAAGGCATTACTGAGTCCATAGGACATTACACATATTCCGGATGTCTGAGGACCCAATTAAGAGAAAAAGCCAAAATCTGTATTTCCCCCCCCCCCTCCTCCCCGCCTCCCTTCCTGCCTATACCCACCCCTCCCTCCCTCTGTCACCGTCTCTGATTGTAATATCTATATATGCATAACAATATCTAAATAGATAATTTCTGTGTTCATCTAGCCCAGCTTTTGCCTTAATTTATCTCAGCTATATAATAGAAGGAGAAGTTGCAACTTTAGCTAGTTGTTAGATTTTTAGTTTACCTAGAGTGCCCAGTAAATCTCTCTCAGCATACCATGATGAATATTGAAATGGTTTCATAAAGTCTTGAATTTCCTTTGTAGAAAAAGAGTAAGAAATAAAGTTCTTCCACACTTTAAAGAAGCGTTTAGTCTTTTTTTCCATATTTTGCTGTGTTTCTACTTTGTCTATATGCATCATATGTAGTAGTTCTTGTTTCACATCCCATACAGACGGTATACTGTGATATATCCACTTATTGTAGACAGCCTCGGACTGACCCACCGAAGTACCGAGGATTTGCTCGGTAGTCCCCGCCTCCACATCTCCAGTGGGCCCTGCCTCCAGCCTGGGGTGAACGAATCACTGCCTGCAGCAGAAAGATTCTCCTCTCAGCGTTTGGATCAGTCACGCTGAGAGGCTGCTGCAGGCTTAGGCTGGGCTGTGTGTGTCATATAGCTCCGCCCCCCGTGATGCTGGGCTGGGGCGGGAAGGTTCAAAGGCTCCAGCCCAGCGTGATAAAGCAGTCACAGTCAGTGCGGAGCAATGCAAAAAAAAGCTGCCGAGGCCAGGTAGGGAAAAGCAAGAAGAGGAGACAAGGGAGGCAGGGGCGGACACAGACATCAGGGGACCCTTCATTGCTGCTCACTACCTTTTAGCACCTGCAGCAGCGTCCCACAGAGAGCCTGAGCCCTGAGGCGCAAAGAGAAGCCTGCAGTGCTGAAATTCTTGCCCACCCCTCCTTTTTCCTCCTTCCCCCTCCTCCCCAGACTCTGGCTCCCTTGTGCTGAGAGAGACATCAGGCATACACACGCTGACCTGACGTCTCTGTATCTACACCACGTGAGGCACTAGTGCGGGAAATAAAAGAGCCAGAGAGAGGAAGAAAAAGCAATGGAGCGAGTGAATGAACTGTTCAGCAGCCAGCCGTGACAAGCAGGGGGAGAGCCCAGGCAGACAGCAGAGAGAGGAGCTGCAGCCAGAGCCTGCCAGTGACAGCAGGTGTTGAGGTAGCCTTTTCAGGCATCACACCGGCCTCACAGACAACCAGAGAACGTAGCTGCCAAAGCCAGCCCAGCAGAGTGCACAGAGAGCCAGTCCAGTCACATGACAGAGGGAGAGGAGGTAATGTACAGTGCTCTGTCATTTTCTTTATGCCCATATACTCATTATCTTTTTTTTTTTTGTAACACTATCTGCCTACCCTCTGTCTCTCTCTGTTCACTCTATGTCCAGCCTCTCTCGCTCTCCCTCTGTCCCTCTCCTTCTCACCCTGTCTTTTACTGTGCTGCCCACCTACTGACCAACTCTAACACTCAGTCTGTCTCTTGCTGTCAACCCACTGACTGTCTACTGCCCTCTCCCCATCCATCTCTTTCTCACCTATGGTTCTCTTTGCTCCTATCTCTCCCTGTCTCTTTGTTCATCCCTGTCTGCTCCTCTGTGTGTGTGTCTCTCTCTCTCTCTCTCTCTCTCTCTCTCTCTCTCTGCCCATCTCTCTCACCCTCTGTCTGTCTCTGTCTCTCTGTCCATCTCTCTCACCCTCTGTCTCTCTCTCTCTGCCTCTCTGCCCATCTCTCTCCTCTGCCCATCTCTCTCCTCTGCCCATCTCTCTCCTCTCTGCCCATCTCTCTCTCTCTCTGTCCATCTCTCTCTGTCCATCTCTCTCTCTCTGTCCATCTCTCTCTCTCTCTCTCTGTCCATCTCTCTCTCTCTCTCTCTCTCTGTCCATCTCTCTCTCTCTGTCCATCTCTCTCTCTCTCTCTCTGTCCATCTCTCTCTCTCTGTCCATCTCTCTCTCTCTGCCTCTCTGTCCATCTCTCTCCCACCCTCTGTATCTCTCTGTCCATCTCTTGCTGCTCCTCTGCCTCTCTCGCTGCCTCTCTCACCATTTCTCTCTCTGCCTCTCTGTCCATCTCTCTCTCTCTGTCCATCTCTCTCCCACCCTCTGTATCTCTCTGTCCATCTCTTGCTGCTCCTCTGCCTCTCTCACCATGTCTCTCTCTGCCTCTCTGTCCATCTCTCTCTCACCCTCTGTTTCTTTGTGCCTCTGTCCTCTCTCACCTTCCATCTCTCTTTGTCTGTCTCTCTCAAATGCCCCTCCCACCACCACCACTATCTGCTTCTCAAACCACCCTCTCTCCCTCTTATTTCACCTCCCAGTGACCCATTGTTGCTATATTGGTCACTTGTTGGCCTTGTGGTTGCTGCATTTATTTGCTTGCAATCTCTTAACTCCAAGGCATAGCTAGTCTAATGTCCTAGATTGGTATTGTTATTATTACCACCATGTTGTTTTTTTTATATATAGCATTGACCTCTTTTGCAGAACTTTACAAAGTACATAGTCATGTCTCTGACTGTCTCAGAGGAGATCACAATCTAATCCCTACCATAGTCTAATGTCCCACCATATTATGTATTTATACATCACTGTCATCTTCTGCAGCACTTTACAGAGTACATAGTCATGTCACTGACTGTCCCCTAGGAGCTCACAATCTAATCCTACCATAGTCATAGTCTAATGTCCCATCATATTATGTTTTTATACAGCACTGACATCTCCTGCAGCAATTTACAGAGTACATAGTCATGTCACTGACTGTCCTCAGAGGAACTCACAATCTAATCCATGTCATATGTATGGTAACTAGGACATTACTTTATAGTAAAGGAGGGGGACTCTATGCAAAGTTTTGCTGGGCAGCAGTGTTTCTGAATTACAATGCTGCTAAGTTCATGTACATTTGGCCATGTCCATGATACATTATGACCACGCCCACCATCTGGTGCATGGCCACACCCCTTTTTCACCGCAATCATGGGATGTGTGGGCCCCAGGTTGAAATTTCTCTGGTGGGCCCCCAGGGTCCCAGTCCGACCCTGATTGTAGATGACTTTACGGGCAGCAATTATGACAATATGTGCTAAAGATGGTATAGACATTGTCCTTTGGCTTTCTCTTGGAGTGTTATAATTGAATAGGCATAGTTGCGGGGACAGCTCTATTGTGTATTTGCACAATTGTGCTATATATTTTTGTGTTTTTCCCCAAAAGCCTTTTATATGTGTGCATTCCCATAAACAGTGAAACATGTTAGCATTTTCTGATAGACATTTAGGGCAACGTGGATGGTAGCCTACTGGTGGATTTTGGTATTTGATATTAAATGCATACTTTGCTCTGTGTATCATTTTCAGATGGGATTCTCTCCATGTCTCATCTATAATTAGAGAACGGAAAATTTTATTTCCTTCTAGGATTTTGTTATTTAGATCAGCATCTTGAATGTCTTTCGCCCACTGGTTAAAGTTGTGTCTAGCTAGTTTTTCTACAGAT
>NC_090648.1:403259126-403339989 GCF_040937935.1 Hyperolius riggenbachi | reverse complement strand
AGGGGAAAGATTTTACAATGAGCAAACACTGACTAAATCATTTATACAGAATTATGGTAAAAAATGAAGCACTTTTTTTACTACATTATTTTCACTGGAGTTCCACTTTAAGTACTCGTCCCTCCCAACTTAACAAGTTGCATGCAAGCTGTTACAGGAAACCAACATCCTCCAGTGGTAGACAGGTTATGTGTATGCTAGGTGTGTATTTTATCCCACAAGTGGGGCTTGCACTCTCTTGCAGGTAGGCACTTATCTGTTTTTAAGTAGCGCTGTTCATTTCTTTGCTATGTACTAATTTAAATCATTTTGGTCAGCTGCTCCCACTTAGCAGCCTTGCTTTTGGTGTATATGCAGAGCTTCTGTTTAGGTTCAAGGTGCGTTTGCAGTTTCTGGGGGTGGGCTCAGCGCACCCCTGATTGTAGGCCATTCGGAGGCGGCCTGGTGATGCGCTGATCCACCTTTTGCGCAATTTTCGATTTTACTTGGTAGCGCACCCAGGCTATGCATATGCATAGGTTAGGATTTAGTTAGTGTTAGGTCCCCTCCCATAGGGGGATGACTTCTCCGCAGTGGAAGGGACGAGTACTTAACAAGTTGCATGCAAGCTGTTACAGGAAACCAACATCCTCCAGTGGTAGACAGGTTATGTGTATGCTAGGTGTGTATTTTATCCCACAAGTGAGGCTTGCACTCTCTTGCAGGTAGGCACTTATCTGTTTTTAAGTAGCGCTGTTCATTTCTTTGCTATGTACTAATTTAATTCATTTTTGGTCAGCTGCTCCCACATAGCAGCCTTGCTTTTGGTGTATATGCAGAGCTTCTGTTTAGGTTCAAGGTGCGTTTGCAGTTTCTGGGGGGGCTCAGCGCACCTCTGATTGTAGGCCATTCGGAGGCAGCCTGGTGATGCGCTGATCCACCTTTTGCGCAATTTTCAATTTTCGATTTTACTTGGTAGCGCACCCAGGCTATGCATATGCATAGGTTAGGATTTAGTTAGTGTTAGGTCCCCTCCCATAGGGGGATGACTTCTCCGCAGTGGGAGGGACGAGTACTTAACAAGTTGCATGCAAGCTGTTACAGGAAACCAACATCCTCCAGTGGTAGACAGGTTATGTGTATGCTAGGTGTGTATTTTATCCCACAAGTGGGGCTTGCACTCTCTTGCAGGTAGGCACTTATCTGTCTTTAAGTAGCGCTGTTCATTTCTTTGCTATGTACTAATTTAATTCATTTTTGGTCAGCTGCTCCCACTTAGCAGCCTTGCTTTTGGTGTATATGCAGAGCTTCTGTTTGGGTTCAAAGTGTGTTTGCAGTTTCTGGGGGGGGGCTCAGCGCACCTCTGATTGTAGGCCATTCAGAGGCGGCCTGGTGATGCGCTAATCCACCTTTTGCGCAATTTTCACTCCTCTTTATGCACTCAAATTAGAGAAAACATATACAAGATTATCTTCCGCTGGTACCTCACACCTGATAATCTTGTATATGTTTTACCCAGGTTCATCAGATCTCTGTTGGAGAGGTTGTAACAACAAAGGGACCATTGAACATATTTTCTGGTCTTGTCCACTGATCTTATCTTTTTGGTCAGCAGTCCAAGATCTCATCAAATCAACTACTGATGTTATAGTCCCCTTAAACCCATTAAACATGATCCTGGGTAAACCATTGAAGAAAACTAGCAAACTCACTAACCGCCTCATTACCCACATCTTAACCGCCACCAGACTAACTATGGCATCCAACTGGAAAAATCTAGCGCCCCCCCAGACCCCCCCCCCCCCAGACATTTCAGAGGTCATACATAAAATCAACTGGACAAAATCTATGGAACAACTCTCAGCCTCACTGAGGGACACTGAGGCAAATTTCCATAAAATCTGGGACTCATGGCACTACTCCTATCCTATATATCACCCTCCTTTATTGGATTCATACTCTTCTCCTGCCTCCCCTCCACCCACCTCCTTTCACAGTGGTCATGGGCTGTTAAGTTTGGTGACTCTTTTATCTCTCTAAATCACTCCTATCTGGTCTTACTAGGCCCTTACTACCTATAATCCAATCCTACTATATATCAAAGGCCAGAGGAGTATCGGTGTGACTAAATACTCCTATAAGCTTCCATATAGAATACTTCTACTTTCTTCTTTCTCTTCATTACTCCTTTTTCTTTCCCTCCCCTACTCCTCTTCTCTTCTCTCTTCTCCCTTCTTTGCTCCACTAGTTTTTTTTCTTTTTCTTCTTCTCAATTTATGATTGACTAGAAGAAGTGGAACTAAAGCTTTCTATTATCTACCCTATTCAGGGTTTACTCTAACATTACCTTCCTACTCATAACTCTCCACTTCCGATATTGCCTTCTTCCTTTCTTTATAAGGTATGAAAAACAAAAGTTTGCTTTCTTTATATGGTATATTATATTTGATTCTTTTTTGCCTCTGTTGTTATTCTCAAGTTTTGCGGAAAGAAACCAACTGGGACATTTCCATGTTTACTACTTACTGTTTATATCTTCATATCTGATGTCTCATATGTACAATCTTTCCTTATGTTTCTCTTTTCAAATTGGTCTGTAATACCTGAGAAATCATTACTTTTCAAAATAAAAACAATTATGATTAAAAAAAATGTACATTCCTGAAATCAGCCTTGTGGTATTTCAGTTTTTGCATTGCAAAATAACTATTTTTATCTTAGTCCAAATCAAAGTATTCACTGCATTGTGTTAACATGTTTGCATACTTTTTTTCTGTTTAGAAGCTTTTTACATGTAGTCTGCTTGTAATGGCTATTGATAAATGGGAAAAAAACAACAAAACAAAATAACAGAGATAGCCCGAACATCAGATTTTGGGTCCGCAAACGCAAACTTCTGCAAAAGTTTGCATGAACCGGGCAAACTGCCATACACTTCAATGAGCAGGCGAATTTTGAAACAAAAGTGATGGAAAAGTTGTTTCAAGGGGCCTAACACCTGGAGGGGGGCATGCCAGAGTGGGATACATGCTAAAAGTCCCTCAGAAAATTACGTATTTGACGCAGAGTAGGTTTATTATCCCTAAAGGGCAGAAATCACATTGCATTCCTAAATTGGAGGCATAAAGTGCTTTTAAAACATCTTGCATGTGTATACATCGATCAGGTAGTGCAAGTAGTGTACTGCTTCACACTGACAGACCAAACTCACTGTATAATGTACCACAAAAAGGGTTGTCATTAATTGACACTCTCAGGACATAAATGTCAGTTCTCTCTGCAGCAATGTTTGTGTAGTGATGGCCGTGCTTGTGCGCACATTGGCGAGAGTGCAGGCAATGGCGGTTTTCCAGCCCATATGATCAGGCTGAGGTAGTTCAATGACAGAACAACAGTGACTGTCCAGCTGATCGAATTTGGTCTGTCCACAATGAAGAAACAACCTTTTTATCTTGGGTGGGCCCACAACCCTGCATCACATTTTTATCCAATATTTTCTGGTACAGAAGAGAATTCGTGGTACATTGATTGCGCTGCCTAGTACTGATCAGTTCCCTGAAAGTGCAAAACCAAATCACTCAAATTTGACATAAATATCACCATAAATGTCACACAAAGTCCACTGAGTGCGCTGTGGTTCCTCCTGTAAACAGTCAAAATCCTTCTGGTGCTATGCACTCCACTGCGCGCTCCTCCAGAGACCTAAAAATAACATCTCCACATAGTGTGATACTGTATAGTCATTCAATGGTCATCAATACTCCACGGTGCGGGTGCGGGTGAAAAAACCGTGTTCACACGTGATCCCCACTGCCCTAGAGATCAAAAAGGCTCACCAGATGTAAACCACCGTGATTCAGGTGGCAATCTCGCATTCAATAATATGTATCACTCAGAACATCAGTGATCACATCCAGTTCCAATGTAAAAAACTCCTTTAATAAAAGCATAAAACAGATTCATCGCGCAGCATGTCAATCCAAACTGAATACACACTGCGCTTCTCGCGCACTTGGGTAACTTACAGACTCCCTTTAGGGATAGGGTAGCGAGTCATAGCGGCAAGTCTCTCCAGCCTCAGATACGTCTCCAATGGCCTCCCTGCGGCGTCCCGCTGTTCAGGCTCCCAAGACTCCAGACTTCCGCACTGCAACCCACGTGACCTACGTCAGGCGTACTGGCTCCGCCCTACGCGTTTCGTCACCAGGACTCATCAGGGACTAGCGTTGCCAGTACGCCAGCCGTAAGATATACCTCCTACTTGTTGTCCCCGCCCCCCGTTGCCATGCCGATCAGCCTTGCCACTATCATACGCCGCACAGCGCTATAATGTGAACATACAGTGAAAAATACTTTCAGTGCCAGCTGGGAACAGTTGTGCCCATACAAAACACAGTTTATTGAATTTTACTGTTGCTTATTGTTTAAAAAAAGCAGTACTTTCAGTGCCAGCTGGGAACAGTTGTGCCCATAAAAAACACAGTTTATTGAATTTTACTGTTGCTTAGTGTTGTATAAAAAAGCAGTACTTTCAGGGCTAGCTGGGAATACTTGTGCCTATAAAAAAAAAACACCTGTATTTCATTTTTCTTTGTGACAAGTTAACGACTACTATGAAGAAATCCAGTGAAAGAGGGAGAGGGGAAGTGGTGTTTGCGCACCAAAGAAGAAAACCCACTCAATACCGCCCATCTTGTACGGGCAAAAAACAACCCTTAATAACCCACAAGAGCGGACCAGGTAGTGAATTGGTTGACCTCTCAAGCGTCCAGCAGCGGGTTAAGCACCAGCCCATCCTTGTCAGGCACGAGGTCCTCTGCCAGTTACAACAAGGAGCCAGTGGGCACAATCATGACACAACCGGCAGCTACACCATGCACACAACGGCCACATACCGAATCCGACCAATTGTTGCACGACACAATGGGATATTCGCAGGAGCTATTCTCCCCCCCCAGATGTGCAACCTTGCATCTGTGAAAGGTCAATGGAACAGCCACAAATCTTGTGCCTGTATTCACAAGCAGTGGATGCTGAAAATGCACCAATTACTGAAAGGCAAAGCGAGGACAAAGACACACAAATCTCGCAATGTGTGCAGGAATTTGAATCGCAGGAGGTCTGCCAAGATGAAGAAGAGATGGGATTGAGGTGCGCAGAGGTTGTTCTGATGAGCTCTAGTCCAGTGCACACACATGAGATGGAAGAGGAGGTTACGGAAGATGAGGCCACAGACCCAACATGGGAAGCAGGCCATCGCCGTCTGGATAGCACTACAGATGAGTTATCTGAAGATCCCACTGCTGCAAGAGTTCGCATTGTGCCACAAAGTATTCAGGGAATAACGACCACAACAAGCGCACAAGTGAGACACAAAAGAGGCATGCGCCAAACTCCCCAGCAAAGCAGTAGGTGTTTGAAAGTCTGGTCTTTCTTTGACGACAGCAGGGAGGATGTAACCAAGGTGGTTTGCACGGAGTGCAGGACCACAATGAGCAGGGGAAAAAATGTCAACAACCTCACCCAGTGCTGGGCCGAAATTACGCATGAGCGTAATTACGCATCGTAATTCAATGTAAATTTACGCGTAACTTACGGTCTTACGCGTAATTATTTACGCGTAAGACCGTAAGTGGTATCGTAATTACACTGTCTACCGTAATTGCTAGGCATGCGTAATTTTACGAACACTTACGCGTAATTTTATGCGTAATTACTAACGTAAAATCTCCCATTTTCTAAGAGTAGCCAATCAGTCAACATCCTAAACAACCAATAGTATCTTCTCTCGCCCTTCAGTATAAGCGTACGTTTTGACGAATGATATGTACGCAATAACTGTCACATTGACGGCTATTGCGTACATATCGTCCGCATGCGTCAAAAAATACGCATTAATGGGTATTACGGCACTACGCGTAACATCGTAGTGTAAGCGCCTTCATTACGGTATCCTTACGCGTAATTGCGTAAGTTTACGCGTAATTACAGTGATGTACCGTAGATAATTTCCTACGCCGTAATTGCGTAATGCGTAATAGCGTAAAATTACGCGTAATGATCCGTAAGCGTAGATTTTTCCATTACGACCAGCACTGACCTCACCACCACCAGCATGCGACGGCACATGGAAGCCAAACATCACAATCTGTGGGCAGACACACAAGGCCAGGGTACCGGCTCGCTTTCAGCCCCCAGCAACACTGCCTCCATTTTGGACACCAGACGCTCTTCAGCAGCCCAGCCATTACGTGTTGGCCAACCATCAGTACCCGATGTCAGTCGCAGCAGTAGATTGTAAGCCTCTGGCAGGGTCCTCCATTCCCTACTGTAATCTACAGGATCATGTACTCCTGTCCTATGACAGCCTGTACTTGTATTACTGGGCCTACCTAACCAGCCCATATTGCATGATCATGTATTTTGTACAATTTGCATGTATAACTTTGTTCTATGTTGTATAACCTTGTTATGTCTGTCATCCTTGTATCATTGTATATACAGTGGCTTGCAAAAGTATTCGGCCCCCTTGACGTTTTCCACATTTTGTCACAATACTGCCACAAACATGAATCAATTTTATTGGAATTCCACGTGAAAGACTAATACAAAGTGGTGTACACGTGAGAAGTGGAATGAAAATCATACATGATTCCAAACATTTTTTATAAATAAATAACTGCAAAGTGGGGTGTGTGTAATTATTCAGCCCCCTGAGTCAATACTTTGTAGAACCACCTTTTACTGCAATTACAGCTGCCAGTCTTTTAGGGTATGTCTCTACCAGCTTTGCACATCTAGAGACTGAAATCCTTGCCCATTCTTATTTGCAAAACAGCTCCAGCTCAGTCAGATTAGATGGACAGTGTTTGTGAACAGCAGTTGTCAGATCTTGCCACAGATTCTCGATTGGATTTAGGTCTGGACTTTGACTGGGCCATTCTAAGACATGGATATATTTTGTTTTAAACCATTCCATTGTTGCCCTGGATTTATGTTTAGGGTCGTTGTCCTGCTGGAAGGTGAACCTCCACCCCAGTCTCAAGTCTTTTGCAGACTCCAAGAGGTTTTCTTCGAAGATTGTCCTGTATTTGGCTCCATCCATCTTCCCATCAACTCTGACCAGCTTCCCTGTCCCTGCTGAAGAGTAGCACCCCCAGAGCATGATGCTGCCACCACCAAATTTGGCAGTGGGGATGGTGTGTTCTGAGTAATGTGCAGTGTTAGTTTTCCACCACACTTAGCATTTTGCATTTTGGCCAAAAGGTTCCATTTTGGTCTCATCTGACCAGAGCACCTTCTTCCACGTTTGCTGTGTCCCCCATATGGCATGTGGCAAACTGCAAACGGGACTTCTTATGCTATACTGTTGGAAATGGCTTTCTTCTTGCCACTCTTCCATAAAGGCCAACTTTGTGCAGTGCATGACTAATAGTTGTCCTATGGATAGATTCCCCCACCTGAGCTGTAGATCTCTGCAGCTCATCCAGAGTCACCATGGACCTCTTGACTGCATTTCTGATCAGTGCTCTCCTTGTTTGGCCTATGAGTTTAGGTGGACGGCCTTGTCTTGGTAGGTTTACAGTTGTGCCAAACTCCTTCCATTTCTGAATGATCACTTGAACAGTGCTCTGCGGGATGTTCAAGGCTTTGGAAATCTTTTTTTAGCCTAAGCCTGCTTTAAATTTCTCAATAACTTTATCCCTGACCTGTCTGGTGTATTCTTTGGACTTCATGGTGTTGTTGCTCCCAATATTCTCTTAAACAAAACTCTGAGGCCGTCACAGAGCTGCTGTATTTGTACTGACATTAGATTACACACAGGTGCACTCTATTTAGTCATTAGCACTCATCAGGCAATGTCTATGGGCAACAGACTGCACTCAGACCAAAGGGGGCTGAATAATTATGCACACCCCACTTTGCAGTTATTTATTTGTAAAAAATGTTTTGAATCATGTATGATTTTCGTTCCACTTCTCACAAGTACACCACTTTGGTGTACAGTGGCTTGCAAAAGTATTCGGCCCCCGGCCTTTAAGTTTTACACATTCTGTCACATTACCGCCACAAACATGAATCAATTTTATTGAAATAATTGAAAGGAGGAGAAGAAAGCGCCGGCACTGCTGTCATACACTTTATTTTGACGTTGGTAAAATCAATGCAAGGAAATTCATCCAGACAAATTGAAAAGACACATACCGTGGGTGGATGTAGCAGGTGCGGTGGGTGCGGTGGGTGCAGAGCCTGACGGCCGTTTTGCGCGATATGCGCTTCTACGGAGGCATAGCCTCCGTAGAAGCGCATATCGCGCGAAACGGCCGTCAGGCTCTGCACCCACCGCACCCACCGTACCTGCTACATCCACCCACGGTATGTGTCTTTTCAATTTGTCTGGATGAATTCCCTTGCACTGATTTTACCAACGTCAAAATAAAGTGTATGACAGCAGTGCCGGCGCTTTCTTCTCCTCCTTTCAATCATGTTGTGACTTGGGCCTGAGCACGCTGAGGATACACTCCACATACATCTCCGTTTGGGGCTGTGCAGTGCTCCCTCCTCTCCCTCCTCCCCCTCCCTGGATGTGCAACGTCTGCAGTGCCAGCAATTTCTGCTTTTCCCTTCTACTGTTTTAAAATTTTATTGAAATTCCACATGAAAATGTGGAAAACTTCAAGGGGGCTGAATACTTTTGCTAGCTACTGTATTTATAGAGATGTCGCGAACCTCCGATTTTCGGTTTGTGTACCCTGTTCGTGAACCTCCGCGGAAAGTTCGGTTCGCGAAAAAGTTCGCAAACCACAATAGACTGCAATGGGGATGCGAACTTCAAAATTTACAAAAATTTCTACTGGCTGGAATAATGATAGAAAACATGTTTCAAGGGTGCTAATACCTGGCCTTCCCTCCAACCCTTCTATCTATGCCCTCCTCCCTCCTACCGGAGAGAGGAGGGTCTCATCTGCCAGGGAATTCCAGTATTTCAAAAGCCAGCTTACAAACCGTGTCTAGGGATTGAACCCAGGTCTTGGTGGTATAATGGATGTGTTAGTTACCTACCATACACTAACACTTCTAGCTGAAGCTAGCCTAGCATGTACAATTTATGCTCAATCCAAAAGAAAAATAACATTTATATCATGCTTTTCTCCTGGCAGACTCAAAGCACCAGAGCTGCAGCCACTAGGGCACACTCTATAGGCAGTAGCAGTGTTAGGCAGACATGGCCTTGCCTTTCGTGTTCAGCAGTTGTCAAGAGAAAAATTAGACAAGACAAATAACATTTATATCACGCTTTTCTCCTGGCGGACTCAAAGCGCCAGAGCTGCAGCCTCTAAGGCACGCTCTATTGGCAGTAGCAGTGTTATGAAGACTTGCCCAAGTTCTCCTACTGAATAGGTGCTGGCTTATTCAACAGACAGAGCCAAGATTTGAACCCTGGTCTCTTGTATCAGATGCAGAGCTTGTAACCATTATACCATCCAGCCACTGGTTAAGGATATGTAGGCAGGCATGGCCTTGTCTTTTGTGTTCAACAGTTGTCAAGAGAAAAATTAAACAAGACAAGACAAATAACATTTATATCACACTTTTCTCCTGGCAGACTCAAAGCGCCAGAGCTGTAGCCACTAGGGCACACTCTATAGGCAGTAGCAGTGTTAGGAAGACTTGCTTAAGGTCTCCTACTGAATAGGTGCTGGCTTACTCAACAGACAGAGCTGAGATTTGAACCCTGGTCTCCTGTGTCAGAGGCAGAGCCCTTAACCACTACACCGTCCAGTCACTGCTTAAGGATATGTAGCCAGGCATGGCCTTGTCTTTTGTGTTCAACAGTTGTCAAGAGAAAACAATACAAATAACATTTATATCACACTTTTCTCCTGGCAGACTCAAAGCACCAGAGCTGCAGCCACTAGGGCACACTCTATAGGCAGTAGCAGGAAGACTTGCCTAAGGTCTCCTACTGAATAGGTGCTGGCTTACTCAACAGACAGAGTCAAAATTAGAACCCTGTGTAAATGGCCACAGCTTTTCTCTGCACACTGAGCTTAGTTCTATAACAGTGTGGGTGTGTGCAGCCCAACCCCCTTTCAGAGAACTGCAATCTGGGACACAGGAAGTTCCTCCCAGCTCAGTGTGTGTATGTGTTCCAGGACATTCTGACCAAGCAGCAGTGCCTTCATGAAGAAACAGACATAATACCCAGGGCCGGATTTCTGGAAAGGCCACAAAGGCCACGGCCTAGGGCGATAAAATCAGATAAGATAAGAAGGGCGGCATGACTTGGAGAGAGAAGAGGTCATATGTCAAAATTAATCACCTCTTCTGGTCCCGCAGCGCAGCCAGCCAGCGCCCTGCTCTGCACTAATAGCTGAATTCCAGAGTTCCCCAATTCGAGCAAGTCTCTCTCTCAATCAACATCTGCTGTCACCTCATCTGATGATCAATTCCTCTTATCATGATCATACAAGTTGATGTGAGAAATACCAGGGATTTACATTACAAAGCAGATAGAACTAAGTTCCGCTGAGTTTTAATGCAGGCGTTCAAAGACATCAGTGAACCTGCTAATTTCTTCACTTTCTCCTTTACAGTTTTGACACTGACCCCAGCAGCTGTTAATTACACTTTCTTATCTCTAGTCTACTTAAATTTATGGCTTTAGGGTTTTTTTTTCTTCCTAGCCAGCAGTGGTCTCAGTTAACTCTTTCCTGACTCATTTTCTGTTCCTACCATCTATGAGAGGAATAAAAATGCTGTTTGCTTTACTTTCATTGCTAAACTGTCACTGTCACCTGAGCTGTTACTACCTCTATGCTAGTCTGTATAGTTTGGCATCCTTCTCCTTTCCTGTAGCAGTAAAGCATTGTACCATTTTAGCCACAGCGAAAGCAGAGAGTTTTGAATGAGGATGATACCATTTATTGGCTTAAAAGAAAAAAAGTAATCTTTCTGTGAATAAGCCTTCTTAAGACTTTGTTCCTGTATACTGTCAATATGTTAGAGCAAACCACCATATGTACTTTCAACATTCAAAAGAGATACATAGATTTTTCAAATATAAATAAATATCATGCAGATGCTTTAAAGTGGAGCTGAACTCTTGCACAGGACAGAAGGAAAACATAGAAAAATCTACCTTGTATTTTTTTAGAGAGCCTGTGTAATTCCCCCTCATCTGTGTCTAATCTGACGTTGTAATTTGATCTCTCCTGTGTCCCCTGACTGTCACAACATCTAAGCTAATTTGAAAGCACAGGATGTTAACAATATGTCTGCTTCCATGAAAGCAGGAAGTAGACACTGCCGATTGATTGCAGGATTTGTATCAGCTGTAACAAAGAAATGTTTTTTTAAAGGTTATTATGTTATTGGGTATCTTTTGAAGCAGAGAGGAAGTTCTGAGTTCAGGTCCGCTCTAATTACAACCAAACATCCAAAGTGGGTATTGACAGGATGTTTGCTACTTACCTGTTCTCTGTTTCTCTCCATTGAGCTGTCCTGTCACCTGTTTGTGGCTATGACTGCAGCCAGTCGCACAGAGGACAAAGAAGCAGCGCATGCTCTGGCCACTCACGCTCCCTGTCACCTGTTTGTGGCTCTGACTGCAGGCAGTCTCACAGAGGACAAAGAAGCAGTGCATGCTCTGGCCACTCACACTCCCTGTCACCTGTCTGTGGCTCTGACTGCAGCCAGTGGCACAGAGGACAAAGAAGCAGCGCATGCTCTGGCCACTCGCGCTCCCTGTCACCTGTATGTGGCTCTGACTGCAGCCAGTCGCACAGAGGACAAAGAAGCAGCGCATGCTCTGGCCACTCACGCTCCCTGTCACCTGTATGTGGCTATGACTGCAGCCAGTCGCACAGAGGACAAAGAAGCAGCGCATGCTCTGGCCACTTGCGACTTGCGCAAGTTTTCTGCTCCTGCCCAGATGTGCACAGCAACCAA
This sequence comes from Hyperolius riggenbachi, assembly GCF_040937935.1. Taxonomy (NCBI): domain Eukaryota; kingdom Metazoa; phylum Chordata; class Amphibia; order Anura; family Hyperoliidae; genus Hyperolius; species Hyperolius riggenbachi. The sequence continues at coordinate 403,328,058 of NC_090648.1, read as the reverse complement.
CGCCAGTATAGTGTTATGCATTCTTGACAAGTACATATATCAGCGTCATTTCTCAAGTATGCATTCCCAGAACACTATTGGCTGCTGTGCACTTTCGGGCAGGAGCACAAATTGCAGGAATTATTGAGCAGACAGAGCATCATACAAAACACAGAACCTGACTGGCTACTAATACACAATAATATCCCTGGCTGGGACTAAAACTTATACTTTTATTGAATACTCGTTAAAATTAGAGCACTACAAAAGATAAAAAACATGATGGCTGAATAAATGCTGAGAAGACTAATATAATTGAATGGATAAAGAGCTCCTATATGAGAGACCTCCAAGTCTTCCTAACAGATCTAAGATACATAAATAACACTACCCCCACCAAAAACCCGACATGTTTCACCTCCCGAAGGAAGCTTTTTCAAGGGAACTATACATAAGTGCTGAGTGCAAAACGTGCTAAGGTGCAAAAATATGTACAATCATATCATTTCAGTACATCAAAATAGCGTCATGGCTATATGATAGCAGCCAAACGGACAGCTTCCTCAAACTGATCCTTTTATACAGACAATAGGACCTAGAGGAGGAGCTGAAGTCACCTGACATACCTGCCCACCTTTGAGATATATCCATTGGTCCATTTAACCATCAGTCATTTTGCCCACCAATGAGGGGCCAGTGCCATACCTACCATATAACCAGTTTCTAGTCCACAAAAGCCTAATTCCACTCCAGAATAGCTCTTGATCAATATGCGCACATACAAATGACCAAACCGTCCCATTTGCGTAATCGCTAGCCCACCAGAAAAGGTAATTTACCCGCAGATCGTATTTGGGCGCCTCTGATTGGTCAGGCTAGGTCACCTGGGTTGGTAATCGCCGCTGGCCAATAGGAAAGGAGCGGGATGGTGTCGTACAGAGACCAACTGGAGAGGCGCTGACTGGGGGCGTGGCAGAAGGTCCATCCGCATCCCCACTCAAACAGTCACATACAGGAGGCGTGAACACAGGGCGCCATGACGTCACAGGCTCAAAATAAACAAACATACAAAGATCTTTAGCACGGCGAACCTAAAGCGCCATCTTTGTTTACATGTTGCTAAGCAACTCTGCTGAGCCCAGGCAGTGGTATATATATCAGGAAAAGGTTATCCACAGGCGAAACCTAAACTCACCCAGCAGGTAGAAATCAATAGATATTCTCACAGATAAAATAGGGTAAATACCCACGGGAGAGACGCATAGCAATATGTTCTAACAGACATTCACATAGGTACGCATAGAGAAACATTGTTTTTACACATATGGACATTTGGGAAGAGATGTCCACATACAGCAAACGTCTCCAATTACAGTAGGTACAAATGATGATAGCACTGGGGTCCCCCAATGGTGAATGAACCCAATGGGTACTCAAACAGTAAAAGGTAAGTATTAACAGAGCAGTGTCATCATTTTAAATCCACAAGGGCAGTTTCTTGGACAGAACAGAACAAAAACAAAACACAAGGAAGTAGGTACCAATCTCATATAATAGACCAATAACGCAGGGAGACTCGCCATGGGCCCCCTGATGAGAAAAGGAAAGATACTGCCAATCAGACATAGCTGACAAGATTCTTGAGGTCACATAAGAGCATGGTCAGACAAAGGGGGCATAAGTAAAGCCCTCATTTAGGCCATCTGGACTTAAAGTGCCCAGTCTATAAATCCACTGGGCTTCTAATTGTCGCAGTTTGAGATCCAAATTACCCCCTCGTGGGCCCAGCACCCATTGTTGGATGACCCAGAATCGCAGAGTAGAGGGATCCCCATCATGTTTGTCTAGAAAATGTCTAGCCACTGACGTATTTCTTTTGTGCTTTATGTCACCTAGATGTTCCATAATTCGTGTTTTCACAGCACGCGTGGTCTCTCCGATATATAGCAATGGGCAAGAACATTTTATGGCATAAATCACTCCCTCTGTCTCACAGTTGAAAAAATCATACAGGTCAAAACTCCTTCCATTTTTTGGTGGTACAAAGTTTTTGCATTTTTCAACATGTGCACATGCCTTACATCTAGCACATCTGTGCATGCCTTTGAGGCTGGAATCGAGCCAGGTTTTCTTAAGACCCCTCGATCCACTTCCTTTCACTGGGAGATAAGAATGTGTTAATGTATCCCCTAGGTTTTTTCCTCTACGATAGGTGAGTCCTGGGCTGGTTGGGAGGTAATCTCTTAACTGTGAATCAAGCTGTAAAATCCCCCAATGTCGTTTCAAGATCTGTCTTATTCTGTTCGATTGGTTCGTGTAAGGGAGTGATTTATGCCATAAAATGTTCTTGCCCATTGCTATATATCGGAGAGACCACGCGTGCTGTGAAAACACGAATTATGGAACATCTAGGTGACATAAAGCACAAAAGAAATACGTCAGTGGCTAGACATTTTCTAGACAAACATGATGGGGATCCCTCTACTCTGCGATTCTGGGTCATCCAACAATGGGTGCTGGGCCCACGAGGGGGTAATTTGGATCTCAAACTGCGACAATTAGAAGCCCAGTGGATTTATAGACTAGGCACTTTAAGTCCAGATGGCCTAAATGAGGGCTTTACTTATGCCCCCTTTGTCTGACCATGCTCTTATGTGACCTCAAGAATCTTGTCAGCTATGTCTGATTGGCAGTATCTTTCCTTTTCTCATCAGGGGGCCCATGGCGAGTCTCCCTGCGTTATTGGTCTATTATATGAGATTGGTACCTACTTCCTTGTGTTTTGTTTTTGTTCTGTTCTGTCCAAGAAACTGCCCTTGTGGATTTAAAATGATGACACTGCTCTGTTAATACTTACCTTTTACTGTTTGAGTACCCATTGGGTTCATTCACCATTGGGGGACCCCAGTGCTATCATCATTTGTACCTACTGTAATTGGAGACGTTTGCTGTATGTGGACATCTCTTCCCAAATGTCCATATGTGTAAAAACAATGTTTCTCTATGCGTACCTATGTGAATGTCTGTTAGAACATATTGCTATGCGTCTCTCCCGTGGGTATTTACCCTATTTTATCTGTGAGAATATCTATTGATTTCTACCTGCTGGGTGAGTTTAGGTTTCGCCTGTGGATAACCTTTTCCTGATATATATACCACTGTCTGGGCTCAGCAGAGTTGCTTAGCAACATGTAAACAAAGATGGCGCTTTAGGTTCGCCGTGCTAAAGATCTTTGTATGTTTGTTTATTTTGAGCCTGTGACGTCATGGCGCCCTGTGTTCACGCCTCCTGTATGTGACTGTTTGAGGGGGGATGCGGATGGACCTTCTGCCACGCCCCCAGTCAGCGCCTCTCCAGTTGGTCTCTGTACGACGTCATCCCGCTCCTTTCCTATTGGCCAGCGGCGATTACCAACCCAGGTGACCTAGCCTGACCAATCAGAGGCGCCCAAATACGATCTGCGGGTAAATTACCTTTTCTGGTGGGCTAGCGATTACGCAAATGGGACGGTTTGGTCATTTGTATGTGCGCATATTGATCAAGAGCTATTCTGGAGTGGAATTAGGCTTTTGTGGACTAGAAACTGGTTATATGGTAGGTATGGCACTGGCCCCTCATTGGTGGGCAAAATGACTGATGGTTAAATGGACCAATGGATATATCTCAAAGGTGGGCAGGTATGTCAGGTGACTTCAGCTCCTCCTCTAGGTCCTAGTGTCTGTATACAAGGATCAGTTTGAGGAAGCTGTCCGTTTGGCTGCTATCATATAGCCATGACGCTATTTTGATGTACTGAAATGATATGATTGTACATATTTTTGCACCTTAGCACGTTTTGCACTCAGCACTTATGTATAGTTCCCTTGAAAAAGCTTCCTTCGGGAGGTGAAACATGTCGGGTTTTTGGTGGGGGTAGTGTTATTTACATGGCCGGATTTCTGGCAAGGCCACATAGGCCATGGCCTAGGGCACCAGATAAACAAGGGGCGGCCTGCAGACAGTGGGCATTATTTGCAGGGCATTATTTGCAAGTGTCCAAACAAATGAAAGGGGTCAGGATAACTGCACTATTAGTACCAGCTGGCATCTGCCTGTGCAGTGCTACAGGCAGCTGCAGTCCATTAATTAAATGTTTGTGAACAGTGTGTGACTAGCAAAAAGCCAGACCTTGTCCAATGACATAGCAGCAAATCCAGGCAGTTACAGAAGGCCGGGTCTCACGCACTTGGTGTGGGGGATGAAAGGACCAGGGGCAGCACCAGCAAATAGTACAGAATACAAAAGGCAGCCTCTCACAGTACCCATTTCTTAATTATTGATTGGCCAGCGCTGTTACCCTGGAGACAGCAGGACTCACTTTTACGTGTTGCTGACCCCACCCAATGTCCAATTGTAAGCCACTTTTGACTATGTGTGTGTGGTGGACAGCTCCCACCACGCCCATCACCTGTAGATCGCTTGATTGACCAGTTCCCCCGTGTGACGTGATTGATTCACTTCATGTTGCCATGGAGACCTCGGCACTAGCCACAATAGTGGACACCAGCGGCCCAAAATTTTTTGGGTGTGTGTGTGTGGAGAGAGGTGGTAGGATACGGTTTCGGTTGGGGCGGCTGGTAAAAGTCGGCCTTGGGCGGTAAGAAGTACAAATCCGGCCCTGGTTATTTATGTATCTTAGATCTGTTAGGAAGACTTGGAGGTCTCTCATATAGGAGCTCTTTATCCATTCAATTATATTAGTCTTCTCAGCATTTATTCAGCCATCATGTTTTTTATCTTTTGTAGTGCTCTAATTTTAACGAGTATTCAATAAAAGTATAAGTTTTAGTCCCAGCCAGGGATATTATTGTGTATTAGCAGACAGAGCATCCTCTGATTCTTGGCTGAATGGGAGGCAGAGCAGCACAACTGAAATGAGCCCATTCAAACCAATGATTGATAGTCAGTTTTGGTCAGAATGTTTTTTGGTAGTGGTGGTGGTGGCGGGGGGGGGGGGGGGGGGGGGGCGGTAGATGACAGCAGGCCTAGGGCACTGGAAAGTACAAATCCGGCCCTGATAATACCCCTTAAAGTTTGACATCCCTTGGTTAAGCGGAGCAAGGTACATTGCAGTTAATACCTGTTCACATGCTTATTGCATCTTGTTTGATTGTTAGCTCTGTATTGATAAGTGTTCCATTTATGTTTCGTTTGCAGTTTTCACGGTGCTCAACTACTGTATGGAAATGATTAAAAATGAAACTTAAAGCACCAGTCTAGAGACTCTCTGCATAATTACTGAAGCCAAGGGCTGTTACAGTGAAAACTTGTCGCTACATCTGAGTCTGCATATAAAGAGCACCTAAAGATAAGTCACTGATTTGCATTCAGTTGCATGAGATATTAAGAATGTTGTCAGCTGCAGAGGAATCAGAGAAGACTGCACAGGTCAGATGCAGCTCCAGGGAGAGAATTCTCACAGAGAAGGGACAGGAATTACATGACCAGGAAGTTATGAAACATGAGTGCATTTAACAAAGCGTATGACTCCCGGATGCAGATAGCAAAAGAGACAAGGACTAGACTAAAATCATTCTGTTTACCAGAGGATCTCCACACAATACAGCATGAAATTCAGAGCAGACATTGCAAGGTCTGCCAGCATTATGAATCCCTTACACGCAGCCGCCCTACTACCCCAGATATTGTAAAGAAAATGGACACCTGTGTGATTCTGACTGCAGAAATGTGTGAGCTTGTAGGTAAGCGACTAGAGACAAATAATGCAACTTATAATGATCGGCTAGAGAAAGACAGAGTAAGGATGATATTAAACAAAGATGAATATGGATCTGTTTTTGGACACACAAACACAGAAACAGTATACTCAGAACCATCACAAACATCAGATGTCCACTCTAATGCCAGCTCCAAGGTCTCGAGCAAACAAGTAGATGCAGAAGCAGAGCTTGCAGCAAAAGTAGAACAAGCCAAGGCTATGGAGGAAATTCAGACTCAGGAAGCAATACTTCACAAACTGGAGTGTCAGATTTCGGTTATAACCACACTGAAACCCTGTCTTCTATATTATTTTTTAGTTAAATATGATGATTCAAATAAGCTTGATATGTATACATTTCAAGAATTAGTGTCAGTTATATGCCAGATAGAGTTAATCCTTAAACAAGTGCAAAATAGTAAAATGCTCAGAATATATTTGTTTTTACTTTTATGGAGACTTAGATAGCAATTCTAGACAGACCAAGGTTGCCATGTTTCTCTTTGTTTTGGGAACAATATCTTATGTTGAAATTAGTGATGACAGCAGACATTATGTTATGGTTATGGTAGGTCATTGTGACTTTTATAAAATATCAGACAGATAAAGCATTTTTTAATTATAAGTTTAATGCATAATAGTACACTGCCATCTGGTGGTTTTTTGTAATCTTTTATGAGTTATAAATTAATGATTTCTTCATAAAAAAAATTATAGAATGAAATTATTTATATTGCTGATCAGTATATACAATATTTGATTCCTCTTTAAGGATAGTATAGTGTTTAAATAAGTATTCATGTACCGTAAGTCTGAATACTGTTGGTTACAGGTAGTGTTGGGCGAACACCTGGATGTTCGGGAAAGTTCGCCGAACATGGCCGCGATGTTCGGCATGTTCGGGCCGAACTCAGAACTCCCCGAACATCCCGCTTTTGGGGGCCCTATGGGGTCGCAGGCATAAGGGGGGAGCATGCCCCGATCGCGGGGGGGGTCGGAAATTCCCCCCACCCCCTCCGCTAGCGCTCCCCCCTCTGCCCGCTTCCCCATACAAAAGTTTAAGGAAGTAAAACAGTACCGGTGGTAGTGGGTGGCTGGCAGTGGGCGGCACTGTGAAGTGAGTGACTGAGGAGGAGGAGTCCGGAGAGTGACGCGTTGAGGGAGACCGGGCAGCGGGCGGTTCAGCAGTAGTACCGTACTACTGCTGAACCGCCCGCTGCCCGGCCTCCCTCAACGCGTCACTCTCCGGACTCCTCCTCCTCAGTCACTCACTTCACAGTGCCGCCCACTGCCAGCCACCCACTACCACCGGTACTGTTTTACTTCCTTAAACTTTTGTATGGGGAAGCGGGCAGAGGGGGGAGCGCTAGCGGAGGGGGTGGGGGAATTTCCGACCCCCCCCTGCGATTGGGGCATGCTCCCCCCTTATGCCTGCGACCCCATAGGGGGGCAGTATTCGGCCGAACAGGGCCCTGTTCGGCCGAACAGGGGCCCTGTTCGGCCCTGTTCGGCTGGCCTTTCAGCAGTACGGGCGAACCCCGAACAGTTTGGCCGAACACCACCAGGTGTTCGGCCGAACTCGAACATCACCCGAACAGGGTGATGTTCTGCAGAACCCGAACAGTGGCGAACACTGTTCGCCCAACACTAGTTACAGGCCTATGTATTTTGGTGGGCCAAGATGGCCGACAGCATTTCAGAAAGAAATGGGCATACTTCAGGCCAATTAAGACACAGATGTCATAATAAGTAAATAAAGCATGGAACATAGATATTGGAGATGTTTTTAATTCTGGAGACCCAGTGTCTCATGACATTTCTCTTATCGGGAGGTCATAACGTAGTCAAGATGTCTACCTGCGTATGTACCCAATTAATTAAGATATCACCCTCATTAGTTAAATGTCAGACTTTGTAAATAAGATACATTGAATGACGCACAAAACATTCCAAGATATGAAAAATACGTCAGTGGGAAATTCCGATTTTTCAGCCATTTTGAAAATTGGGTATAAAAAGGGAGGTAGGATGGGCAGGTTTTACACATCTCGACAACAGCTACCTTGGGGTGAGACCTTCTACATAATTGAGGAGAGGTATGCCTTATTGATATTATATTCTGGTGATTCTTAGCATTCTTAGCATTCTTAGCATTGAATATTTAGCTAAGGCCATTAAGCATTGAAAGTTAGCATTTTTTTATGAGCCTTATTTTTGAATGTTTTCTCTCAGCAACTACTAGAGATTTATTTCTGGTCAGCTGCTCCCACTTAATAGTTTTCCTTTGGTGTATATGCAGAGCCTCTGTTTGGGTTCAAGGTGCGTTTGCAGTTTCTGGGGGGGCTCAGCGCATCTCTGAGCTGAGGCCATTCAGAGGCGGCCTGGTGATGCGATGATCCCACTTTTGTTGCGCAATTCTCAATTTTACTGGTAGCGCGCCCAGGCTATGCATATGCATAGGTAGAATTTAGTTAGTGTTAGGTCCCCTCCCATGGAGGAAAGACTTCTTCGACAGTGGGAGGGACAAGTACCTAACAAATTGCAAATTGTTAGTGAAACTAACATCTTCCAAGTGGTAGACAGGTCATGTGTATGCTCATTGTGTATTTGAATCCCATGAGTGGGGTGTGCACTTTTTTGCAGGTAAGCACTCATCTGTTTTTAAGTAGCGCTGTTCATTTCTTTGCAACTACTAGAGATACACAGAAATAGGCAACATTAACCAACCTTAGATCTACAATTCATTATCTGCATGATAAAGTAATTTCATGGAACTGTGAACTTTGATCATCTTGAAGATTCATATTTTTCCGCTGTAAATATATTGCTTTTTGAAAAATACAAATTTATATAAAAATCCAAACTGAGTGCATTGAGATTATTCCAAGAAGAAACCATCATCTATAACTTTTACTGTTGTAGAGGGAAGGAACTCAACTATACCCGATATTTTTGATCGCAACGCTGTAAAAGTTCTACCTTTTACTGAGTTAGTGATCTTACAGAGGTAGATACCGTAAGGTTTTCTAACAGTTGGCGCCCAACGTTAGATGGTTTTCTTTTGAAATTGAAAAAATATACTTTCTGTAAGTGGAAGCATAGACTACAGTTTACTTGTCGACAAGGGGATAAAAAAGTATACAGCCATACAAAATGGGGATATTGCTCCTCGAATACATTAAACAAAGTACAGAAGTAACAGCTCCTTTTGAATTAAAAGATGAAGCAACAGAGCTATTAAGGAAAGCACTCAAGCTACAGTCTATAGAAGACTTAGAGGGAAAAAACGCATATATTAAAGTACGCTACCCAGATGAAGATAGCACTACATATATATATATATATACCGCTGACAATTATAAGAAATGAGGACACTATACTGATCATGCCACTGCCACCAAAAGATCCAGGTTTTGCATTAGACATGGAAATGTCAGAAGTTGACAAACTTTTTGATGACAATATTTTTGATAAATTGCCAATGCCTTTTTTTACTGGACCTTTGCTATAGGCAACTGCACCTTTTACTCGACAAGAGATCCCTCTTATAAGAGAATTATTTCTTCTGGAGCAGGAACACCTCAATGAGCTTATTTCTGATGTTAGAAATGCTTACATAGAACTCATAACTTTGTGTTTGAAGATGTATAACCTCTTAGATGTAAAGGGAATAAGAAGACCAAGGAAAGTAGAGAAGAAACTGATAATCAGGAAGACAACTCTTTACGGTGCTCCACCGAAAGAATCTTCAAAGAAAAAGTTACAGTTTTTATCACCATCAGACAGTGATACAGGGAAGACCGAATCGTAAACTGACAGTGATAATGGTCAAGAAGATACTTTGTTTCCACCACAGCAATATTCTCGTAAAAGATTTAGAGCAGTGTCTGAGAGAGTGGAGTTGTGCAAAAGTGTCCTTGGTCCTTTATTTAAGATGACGCCTAGAGAAGTAGCATCCAGAATAGGCATTTGCAGACCGCAACTAGAGATCATTTCCAAAGGTATTCCAGCTGAAGATTTCAACATTTTACTGAGCATTTTGCGACCATCTGGATACATAGATGTTAATGAGCAATTTATGTCATGGGGTGCAGTTGCAACAGCGATACAAGAACGTACTAGTGGACATTCAGGCGTTGTTGACTTGTCAATGAAAGCTAAAGAAATTATGAAAGATTCAGGAATAATGGCAGCCTTAGATGTGATCAATGGATGTACAGAAACAGCAGCTCAAGCAAGAGAGTTTTTGTTTTCTATTATTGATGATCCTAGTCTCAAGGGGGCAATCAACTCAGCTTTGAGACTAGGTTTTACTAAAGAAGAATTGAAATATTCTGTAACTGAAACTTGGAAACTCTACAAGATTCCTCTTTTGCCTGACCCAAAGAAGAGTGAGAAGTCTCCAAACAAGCACCCCTTGCAGGAACCAAGAAGAAATCCACCAAGAAATGCGAGGCCAACTACATACTACAAGCCTACGCAATGGTATCAAGAAAGAGAAGAAAGGCCTGTAAGAAGAGGCTATGAAGCAAGAGGCTCTGATCTGAAGCAAACTGAGGTGAGAAGAGACAATTGGAAAGCGAGTAACCAGAGAAGTGGGAGAACTGAAAAGGACTTCTACTCCTTTAACAACTCCAATCGATGGTCGAAGTCACCAGCTGAAAACAGATCAAGACAATATCAGGAAAGAGGTCCTCAGGGGGAAACAAGAAAAGAAGACAGACAGAAGTCGACACCAGGGTCAAAGGATAAAAGAGAGGATCCTGTGAGTGACCAAGCCAGGAGCAGTAGAAGGATCAACATTGTGGATTCAGTTCCTACCAATAAGCCTGAAGATGACAAAACTTCTGTTCCAGGTAATACCTGGGCATGAATGGAAAAGAGCATTAGTGGATACTGGGACTGAAATAACGATATTGACGAGAAAAATATCTACATGGCACAATTCAGGACAATATATGTCAATTTTTTCTATTGAAGGAAAATCAAGATTATACCCTAAAGGACTAATACGTTTTCAAGGTATAAAGCAGACATTTAAAATAATTGCTGTATTGGTAGAGCAGCCAGAACATAGGGAAAAATATGATTTGATATTGACACAGGAAGATAATCCTTTCAAGATTAAACCGGATTTTGCTGATATTGAAAAGGAATATTATAATAGTTTTGAAGAAAACTTTAAAGCAGCCAATATGGAAGAGCTTCAACGCAATTATTTAAATTTATACAAACATGATGCACTACAACTTTACCCTGAACATTGTGGATATGATAGTGACTGTATAGTGACACCACAACAAATCAGAATTGAACCGGTTCCGCAAAAACAATATCCTATCAAGAAGTTAATCTATCCAGAAGTGAGTAAAACAATAGCCTTACAGGTACAACAAGGTGTTTTACAAGAAGGTACTAGTCTGCACAATTCTCCTCTCAATCCAGTCATCAAACGTAACGGGAAAATTAGATTGGTGATAGATTACAGGCATTTAAACAAATGTACCATTGGGATAAGCACACAAAATCTTCATGCAACAGGAACTATAGATACTATTCCAAAGAAGAGATACAAGGCAACGCTCGACTTGTCTAACGGATATTGGTCAATCCCCCTTGATGAAACCTATGTAAAATATACATCATTCTCATTCATGGGAAAAGCTTACCAGTACAGAAGATTGCCACAGGGACAAAAGAACTCAGCTTCAATTTTTTCAGGAAGAATAATATCTCTATTAAGCAACATACAAGATACCGTTGTATATATGGATGATATTTACACAACCGCGGATACATCAAAAGAATTAATACATCAACTAGAAGAGATTTTGAAAAGACTGGCCTTAGCAGGATACGTGATAGGTATGTCTAAATCCAAAATAGTTTGAAAGTGTCTCTTTCTTGGGTTTTGAAATAACCTCAAGTGGAAAGAAGCCAACAGAAAGATTCATCGAGAAATTGATGGAGATACAACCACCCAGCAATGAAAAAGAACTACAGTCAATCTTGGGACTATGCAATTTTGTGAGAAAAACAACACCACTGTATGCAGAGTTAGCTACTCCATTGTATGCCTTACTCAAGGGAGGATATCATGCTTCTAAATGGCAAACAGAACATAATGACATTTTGGAGAAACTGAAAAACACACTGAATGATTCAAGTTCATTGTCTTCAAGAAATGGAGAGACACCATTAGACATACATATAACACGATCTCAAGATTTTTTTGTAGGAAGATTGTCAAATCATGAAGAGACACAGCCAATCTTATGGTTTTCTAAAGAAATGACTTCTGCTGAGAAAAAGTTTACCAAGACTGAGCAAGTTTTAGCATGTATCCAATATGCTTTATCCAAATATATGGACTTAGCACAAGGTCAAGAGATATTCATACATACTGCTATACCTGAACTTCAAGCAGCCACAAAAGCATCAATCCCAGGGGCTAAAGCACTACATGTTAGATGGGTCCAATGGGCAGCAACACTGAACAATGAGAAAATAAAGTTTATATATGTACCTAATCCCATAAATGAATTGCCTACATATTCAAATGACTTGGAAGATATGGATCTGTGTGATTATGAAGCAGTCTACTACACTGATCGTTCAGCAAGGCATGCTCTAGGAACTACTTCTGCTTACAGATCTGCTGGAGGATACATTAAAGGAAGATTTGCCAAAGACAGAATCTTCATAGAAAGTAAAAGAGAAGTGAAGTAATTGAGAGACAATTCTGCTCAAAATGCTGAATTACTAGTGATAAGAATGGCTCTTCAGGATGCTGCAAAAAGTCAAGTAGGCAAGACATTAATCTGTACAGACGCTAAGTACATTGCAGATGCTGTGAAAAACAAGAAGACATGGATCAGTAATGGATTCCAGACATGCAAAGGAGAAAGGATAAAAAATAAAAAAATATGGCAAGAGATAATGAAGCTACACACACCTGATATACATGTTATATATGTACCAGGACATATGAAGGAAGGAATTCATGCTTTAGGTAACAACTTAATCGATGAAGCAGTCCAAGCTATGACGAGACGTATAATGACACGATCACAAGATGATACATTCAAGCTCATCATGCAAGGTATATTGCCAAAGGGGTATCCCAAGAAATATGACTACAAAATGAGTACTAAAGACAACACTTTATTAGTGATGACTGAAAATGGTGTGAAAACATGTCTTCATGAGATAGATAGGCCTCAATTACTGGCTCACATACATCAATCTACTACACCTCACAAAAATAAAGAAACAATGAAGAAAGATATGATTCAGTATTGGTGGCCTGGGATAATAAAAGACATTGGCGCCACTATAAGATCTTGTTTGACGTGTCAGAAAATAAATACACAGACCAAACCGATGGGATACCTGGAAAAATTGGAAATTGGTAGCAAACCACTTGAACTCTGCTATGCCGATCATATAGGCCCTTTACCGAGTTCAGCATCATATTCATACATACTTACATTGATTGATTCACATTCAAGATATCTGATCGCTTTACCTCAGAAGAGACTGACGGGAGAAGCAACATCACAGCTTTTACCTCAAATCTGGACAATACTACCTTTCAAGAGGTTAATAACTTTTATATTCACTGGAGGTGCGCTGGATATATATAGGTATAAGTTATCCCCATTCAATGCAGGTCATTTAATTACAATTATTGCACACTGGAGTTTCCAAATAAAAAAGGTTGTTTTATTTAACAATATTGCTATTTCAATTGTAAAGCCACTACATACACGTAAAAATCTCCTCATACACTCACACACTCGTACTAGGCATGTTGGTTCCCCTTTAAAAATATCTTGTTATAAAAATCTCCTTAAAAAAAAGGAAAATTGTTGATGTTATTCCTCTATAGACGATAAAAATAATGTTAGAAATTGCACCTATATAATAACTCTTCACAGCATAAATCTTGATGTAAAGAGAGTTCCACGGATATACAGAGTCACTATGTTCATATCCAAGTAAGATCAGAGTGATCACTCTTACCACTTCCGAGCACTATTTCTCCCAGGGTTTCCTCCTAATTGCGGCTTGGTGTGTTGTTCAGCTCTTAGTTACCTTCCTCACGGTCACATCAGCCGTGATTCCCGAGATGGCAACCTCACCAGTCCTCTCCAGCCGTAACTCAAGCTTCCGGCCTTCCAGCTCTAGGTGATGACGTCACTTCCCTTAGTGCGTCTCACCGTACATGTGGCTATTACTTCCTTGCGCTCCACCACTATCTTCCCTCTGCCGTCCGTGATATTGTATGGCAGTGACGAGGTGTCCGATGGTGTGGAAATAGCCAGCTCCTGTGTATGTTAAATGGGGCGCCCCTCTATAACTACAGGTTAGCTTCAGATTAACATGTTTCAACGGCTAGCGGCCGTCTTCATCAGAATCTCTTACTTAATGCCGGCCGGTCGCCATCTTTATATGGGCAGGTAGTGTTACACCTGACTCCTCCCCCTCCTGGGAGTCTTGATCTTTATTCTGATGCTGTCACTTCCTCGATGTCAATCAAATCATTCCAATTCCATCTCCATAGAGGGATACTACACAGCATATATCCTCCTTCCTCTCCTCTCTCATCTTCCCTCAATCCCACTGGTAATATGCATTCGACTCATCAATAATAGTACAGGGTTATTGGGAGGAAAAAGATTAATAATAAAAGGGTAATAATAAAAAAGATAAAAAACAAGAAAAAACATACTATGGGTGTTCAAAAATGGGTACCCACAGAAGTATATCTGTACATACACACTCCTCACTCCATTTCATTTCACCCAAGGGGACCAGCTGCCTTTTTTTGGGGGGAACCAGAATGCTCATCTACACATACATATATACATACAGCCCATATCTCTTCAGATCACAGCCCATCTTATATTACATAAAACCAAAAAGTTCCATTTCCTCATTTAATCCCTTCGGTGCAATAGTGTCTAGATTGAAGATCCATCTGCTCTCCTGTCTAGACATTCTAGCTATAAAATCCCCCCCCTCTAGGGTCTCTATGTACCACCTCCAATCCAAAGTACACGATCTCCCTTATCTTACAATCATGTTGATGTTTAAAGTGTTTAGAAAGCGGGTGTCCTTCCCATCCTTTCACTATATTGTTTAAATGTTCTCCTATTCTGCTTGCTAGGGATCTCTTCGTACGGCCTATATATCTTTTATTACATGGACAGCTTAGGCAATAGATTACGCCCTTAGTGTCACATGTAATTAGGTCTCTGATCCTATATCTCTCCCTTCCTCCCTCTACCTCAGTGATTTTACCATAACCCCTAGTCCTCCTGCAGTTATTACACCTCCCACATCTTACAAATCCCTCCCCCCCAATCTTCCTGTCGGGTCCAGAGGTATAGTCACCAGCTGCCATTGCTACCTTCAGGCCTATATTGCTTGGTTTTCTATAAATAATAGAAGGTTCCATTGGCAACATTCCATTTAAGAGTTTGTCACCTCTCAATATTGGCCAATGTTTTTTAATAATATTTTTCACCACTCTGCTTTGTGGCCCATATCTTAGATTTAATTTGAAAGTATGGTCTTCTTGATTAATATCCAATCTTTTTATGAGCAATTCCCGTCTGTTTATTCCTTCCACCTCCTCTCTGCCTTTTTCTATTGTTTTTTCCTTATACCCTTTTTCCCTAAATTTTGCTGATATGTCTTTAACTTCCTTCTTATATTCACATTCCTCTGTACAGTTTCTTTTCAAACGGATAAACTGACCCTTTGCGATATTGTTCAGCTATAAAGGGAGGTGGCAGCTGGTGGCTAAAATATAACTATTCACATCGGTGGGTTTAGTATATGTACATGTTTTTAGTCCATTGTTCTCCACGTATATATTCAAATCCAGAAAACAGATCTTCTTTTTACTAATCTCTGAGGTAAATTTTAGGTTAACCGTATTCTGGTTCAACCCAACAATAAACTCTCTCAGAGACTCTTCAGTACCTCTCCAGACGAGTAAGACGTCATCTATAAATCTTTTCCAGAGGACCAGGTCCGCGCCCAGCCCCCCACGCCCGTCAACATGGGACTGCTCCCAATGGGCCATGAAGAGATTAGCATAACTGGGTGCGAACCTGGTCCCCATTGCCGTCCCACTCGTCTGCAGAAAGAAGTCATCTCCGAATCTAAAATGATTATGTGTCAATATGAATCGTATAGATTCCAGAATAAACGCCCTTTGTTCTACTCTCATATTTCCATCCAAATCCAAATAATGAGTGATAGCCCTCAGACCATCCTCATGCCTTATGGCTGTATAGAGTGATGAGACATCCAAAGTGGCCAGGATCCATCCCTCCTCCCAGGCTATCCCATCCAAAATGTTCAACACATGTCTGGTGTCCTCCAGGAAGGCTGGGGTGGACTTAACATACTTCTGTAAAAAGGTGTCCACATACCTTGATAGGTTGGATGTAAGTGACCCAACCCCAGATACAATCGGCCTTCCTGGAGGATCCACCAAACCTTTATGCAGCTTTGGGAGGTGATAGAAGATAGCAGTTCTCGGATACATTATGTTAATATATTCAAATTCCTTTTTATTCAGCACACCTTCCTGATAGGCCGACTTCGCCAATTTTTCTAACTCCTCTTTGAATTTTGTTCCTGGGTCAATCCTCAACTGTCTGTATGTATTCACATCATGAAGTAAGCGAAATGCCTCCCTTTTATAATCATCTACACTTTGAATTACAATCCCCCCCCCCCTTATCTGCTGGTCGAATTACAATATTTTTGTTTTGTTGTAGGCCTTGCAGTGCTTGGGTTTCCTCCCTGGATAAATTCCCCAGACGTGTGGGTGCTGTTCTGATCTTTCTCAGATCCCTTTCTACATTATATTCAAATATATGCATCTCTCTACTAGTTTCGTGAACAGGGTGAAATTTTGATGGATTCTTCAATCCTGTATGTTGAAAAACCGTATCCAACTGTCTGGGAGCTAAGGGATTTTTTGGAAATATTTTTTCAAACATAATTTCCTCATATACTTTTTAATGTCTATGTAAGTCTCAAACTTATTAAGTTTACCTGTAGGAGCAAATTTTAGGCCTTTCTCTAATAGTCTCTTTTCAGTTTCTCTCAATGCCACCCCACTTAGATTGTAGATCCCTCTCTCTCTATCAGTTTTACACCCTACAACACTATCGGCTACCATCCGCCTCCCCCGCCCCCCCCCTCGTCCCCCTCCTCTTCCTCCCCCTCCCCTCCCCCTTTTGGCTCCCTCGGCTAAAAAATACTGATTTATTGTGTTGTTTCTATTGTTGTTGTTTCCCTTACTTGTATTGGATTTTGGGGTACCTCTGGGTAATTCTCTATTATTCTTATTTGATCTTAAAATTGGACCTCCTCTGCAGTCTCTTTTGTCAAGTATTACTTTTGGGGCTTTTGGTTGCGGTTTTGGTTTTTGTTTAGATTCTCTTTTTTCCACTGAGTCCCCTGGTATATCTATCAGGGTCGAGTATCTATTATATGTTGGAACATTATAATTTGTATTATTCAACGATTTTCTATTGGTTGATGACTGACTTTTTCTAAATTCTTTCCTCCTCACTTCTATATTCAAACTTCTAGAGTCTATATTTTTACTTCTATTCATATTATTTCCAGTTCTTATTCCTTCTTTGAAGTTGTTATTGTCCCCCCCTCCTCCTCGGGGCACTTCTCCTCTATCCATTGATTGATCTGTGATGCTCTCTTGGTCGGTTGTCGGGCTATCAGGGGTGTCTGACCGTCTCGCCTCCCCGCCACCCACTGCCCCCTGTAGTTCTCCCCAGTCTATCTCACTCCCATCCTGATCTGCTACTTGTGTCACCTCCTCATCTCCAACCCCATCACAGTTTCCAGTTGCATCTATAGTCTCAAATGATTCATTGTATATGCTCCACTCATCCTCTGCTACACTTGATGATTCAACCCGGGGAACCAGGGTTTCAATTGGGATGGAGTCCCTGATAAATTTCGTTTTCTTTTTTAATATAATCTCTTTCTCAAGATTTTCTAATCTATTATGAATATTACTTTCTAATTTTTGATATTCCGGCACATTACAAAAGGGTTCTATATCACCCTTCATTTTTTTGATTTCTTTATTTAATCCAAAACACTGGTTCCTCCGGGTATCCCTAATAAAAGAAACAACCTGTAAAGAAAATTCATGAAACATCCTGTCCCATTCTTCTTGTACGACAGGTGTCACTAAATCAGTTGCAAGTTGCTTATAAATGGTTAATCCCACAGGTGAGACCTCCCAAATTGCCTAAGCTGTCCATGTAATAAAAGATATATAGGCCGTACGAAGAGATCCCTAGCAAGCAGAATAGGAGAACATTTAAACAATATAGTGAAAGGATGGGAAGGACACCCGCTTTCTAAACACTTTAAACATCAACATGATTGTAAGATAAGGGAGATCGTGTACTTTGGATTGGAGGTGGAACATAGAGACCCTAGAGGGGTGGATTTTATAGCTAGAATGTCTAGACAGGAGAGCAGATGGATCTTCAATCTAGACACTATTGCACCGAAGGGATTAAATGAGGAAATGGAACTTTTTGGTTTTATGTAATATAAGATGGGCTGTGATCTGAAGAGATATGGGCTGTATGTATATATGTATGTGTAGATGAGCATTCTGGTTCCCCAAAAAAAAAGGCAGCTGGTCCCCTTGGGTGAAATGAAATGGAGTGAGGAGTGTGTATGTACAGATATACTTCTGTGGGTACCCATTTTTGAACACCCATAGTATGTTTTTTCTTGTTTTTTATCTTTTTTATTATTACCCTTTTATTATTAATCTTTTTCCTCCCAATAACCCTGTACTATTATTGATGAGTCGAATGCATATTACCAGTGGGATTGAGGGAAGATGAGAGAGGAGAGGAAGGAGGATATATGCTGTGTAGTATCCCTCTATGGAGATGGAATTGGAATGATTTGATTGACATCGAGGAAGTGACAGCATCAGAATAAAGATCAAGACTCCCAGGAGGGGGAGGAGTCAGGTGTAACACTACCTGCCCATATAAAGATGGCGACCGGCCGGCATTAAGTAAGAGATTCTGATGAAGACGGCCGCTAGCCGTTGAAACATGTTAATCTGAAGCTAACCTGTAGTTATAGAGGGGCGCCCCATTTAACATACACAGGAGCTGGCTATTTCCACACCATCGGACACCTCGTCACTGCCATACAATATCACGGACGGCAGAGGGAAGATAGTGGTGGAGCGCAAGGAAGTAATAGCCACATGTACGGTGAGACGCACTAAGGGAAGTGACGTCATCACCTAGAGCTGGAAGGCCGGAAGCTTGAGTTACGGCTGGAGAGGACTGGTGAGGTTGCCATCTCGGGAATCACGGCTGATGTGACCGTGAGGAAGGTAACTAAGAGCTGAACAACACACCAAGCCGCAATTAGGAGGAAACCCTGGGAGAAATAGTGCTCGGAAGTGGTAAGAGTGATCACTCTGATCTTACTTGGATATGAACATAGTGACTCTGTATATCCGTGGAACTCTCTTTACATCAAGATTTATGCTGTGAAGAGTTATTATATAGGTGCAATTTCTAACATTATTTTTATCGTCTATAGAGGAATAACATCAACAATTTTCCTTTTTTTTAAGGAGATTTTTATAACAAGATATTTTTAAAGGGGAACCAACATGCCTAGTACGAGTGTGTGAGTGTATGAGGAGATTTTTACGTGTATGTAGTGGCTTTACAATTGAAATAGCAATATTGTTAAATAAAACAACCTTTTTTATTTGGAAACTCCAGTGTGCAATAATTGTAATTAAATGACCTGCATTGAATGGGGATAACTTATACCTATATATATCCAGCGCACCTCCAGTGAATATAAACGTATAGATTGCCTTGTGTAAGGGTGGGGAAGAGGGAGAACCCCACCTTGGAGGGGAGCAGCAGGAAGCATTAGGCTATTATTTAGCAGCACATGGTACTGCTAGTTCCTTAGAATAAAATAACTTAACATCAAATATCTCAAGCAGCGCCCCTCATAAAGTATATATAAGAGGTTAATAACTGACAATGGACCAGCGTTTAGAAATAAGTCTGTACAATCAGCAATGATGACTTTAAAAGTTGAACTATCATACTCAATTCCCAATGCACCTCAAACAAATGGGATTATTGAAAGACATAATGGAGAACTCAAGAAGATATTACAAGCATTAGAAGGAGAAGATCAAACATGGCTACAACACCTTCCTTTAGCAGTGCAGGCACATAATACTAGGTTAACTAGTAAAATGCATCAAGCACCATATGATATACTATTCAAAGAACCATATGTAGAAGGTCATGTTAAGAATCACCAGAATAGGCATAACCCCTTCTCTCTCCAAACAGGTGCAGAAAGCTACATCCTACCACCTGTGGGTTCTTTGGTGCTGATAAAAAAGTTGACAAAATCAGCGTTGGAGACAACCTGGTCAGAACCATACACTGTATTAAAGCACATTGGTAATTACGCTTTACAAGTTGGCAACGAGAAAGTTCCAACAAGAACAGTATTCTTTGAACACATTAAAAGATATAAAGCTTAAAAGACATTTTTAAAAGACTGCAATTCTTACTATTGATTGATCTAAGAGAAGAGAGTTGAAGAGATAAATATGGAAGACTTGAGAAAGCCTGCTTATCCATTTCAACACTTTGATGCTAACACATGCAATTCGTGGGAAGTGTTTATAAAGACAGCCTATTGCAACTGGTTCTCCTGCAATATGAACTGCCGAGAATTATTGAATGCCCCAGCTTTTAACGTGGTATCCTCAGTCGAATGGAAAGATGACATCACTACATGGGAACCGGCAAGTGTGAAATACATACGTTTTGGTCTATTACATACTACTTGTGGAGAAATAGCATGGGATCAGCAAGGCACGATAGACTCTATCAATAAATATTATATTGAAGACTGTGCTTTAACATTCTGGGAGTTCGTTATGAGACACTGGATGTTTTGCGCTCCACATGAACTGGTAGGCCCCATAAGCAGTACGATTCCTGTTTACACCTATCGAATTATGGGCCCAACACCGTCGTTTGAAATGGGAAACACATATTACACAGAACATTCCTCCAATTATACTCGAACTACTGCCGATTCTTCAGACCCAAGAATTAATCCGTACTTATGCTATGTTGGCAAGGAAATAGTTTACCCCCCAACTACAACTCAATCTGGACCGGCAGAACTGTCTACTGAAGAAAGTATTGCCAATGATACCGATTCCATTATGCAGCTTAATGAACAAGAGTTACCAGAACTTGAAGACTTCATAGACTTTATTCTGAGACAACCAGAGAGAGAAGAATAAGAACAGAGGAAGATGAAATTGTGGAGCTGGAAACACGGTTTCACTGTGTAGCGGGGCTGTCAGATTTCGGTTATAACCACACTGAAACCCTGTCTTCTATATTATTTTTTAGTTAAATATGATGATTCAAATAAGCCTGATATGTATACATTTCAAGAATTAGTGTCAGTTATATGCCAGATAGAGTTAATCCTTAAACAAATGCAAAATAGTAAAATGCTCAGAATATATTTGTTTTTACTTTTATGGAGACTTAGATAGCAATTCTAGACAGACCAAGGTTGCCATGTTTCTCTTTGTTTTGGGAACAATATCTTATGTTGAAATTAGTGATGACAGCAGACATTATGTTATGGTTATGGTAGGTCATTGTGACTTTTATAAAATATCAGACAGATAAAGCATTTTTAATTATAAGTTTAATGCATAATAGTACACTGCCATCTGGTGGTTTTTTGTAATCTTTTATGAGTTATAAATTAATGATTTCTTCATAAAAAAAATTATAGAATGAAATTAGATTGCTGATCAGTATATACAATATTTGATTACTCTTTAAGGATAGTATAGTGTTTAAATAAGTATTCAACTCTAAAAAAAGAAAGGTTGACTGTATAGGACTCCTAAAGGATGAAGGTGGAAACTCAATGGTGGATGACCAAGGTAAGGCAGAGTTATTAAATGCTTTCTTTGCTTCTGTCTTTACAAAGGAAACAGCACTGTTGCAAATTACAGAGGCGGAAGAGTCTCAATCTTCTAACTGTAATATTAAATACTTAACGCAGGAAGAAGTAAAGGCAAGACTAAATAAATTAAAAATAGACAAGGCACCTGGCCCGGATGGTATGCATCCTCGGGTCCTAAGGGAATTAAGTTCAGTTATAGATAAACCCCTTTATCTTATCTTTTGTGACTCTCTTGCAACTGGCAGAGTCCCAGTGGATTGGCGTACAGCCCACGTTTTCCCATTATTTAAGAAGGGCAAAAAATCAGATCCAGGAAATTATAGACCTGTAAGCTTAACATCAGTTGTATGCAAACTATTTGAGGGGTTACTAAGAGATACTATACATGACTTCATAGTAGAAAATAATCTTATTTCTCAGCATCAACATGGGTTTACTAAAGACAGGTCCTGTTTGACTAACATGCTCAGCTTTTATGAGGTAGTGAATGCTAATATGGATATTGGGAATGCTGTAGATGTGATATACTTAGACTTTGCTAAGGCCTTCGACACTGTTCCCCACAAAAGTCTGGTGCAAAAGATGAGGATGCAAGGACTGGGGAAGAGTCTGTGTGCTTGGATAGGGAACTGGCTAATGGACAGAAAACAAAGAGTTGTGGTCAATGGATCATACTCAAAATGGGAGACTGTTAGCAGTGGGGTCCCACAGGGGTCTGTACTGGGTCCAGTGCTCTTCAATTTATTTATTAATGACCTAGTGGATACAGTAGTGAGCAATGTTGCTATTTTTGCAGATGATACAAAATTGTGCAGAATCATCAACTCTAAGGAAGATAGTGTTATATTGCAACAGGATCTGGATAGGATGGCTATATGGGCACATACATGGCAGATGAAATTCAATGTTGACAAATGTAAAGTCATGCATTTTGGTCGTACCAATGGTCTAACACCATACAAAATAAATGGGATACAGTTGGGGACATCTAACTTGGAGAAGGACTTAGGAGTACTCATCGACAACAAGTTAAATAATCGTACTCAATGCCAAGCCGCTGCAGCTAAAGCTAACAAAATTTTGGGATGCATTAAAAGGGAAATAAAAACTCGAGATGCTAGCATAATATTGCCCCTGTTTAACTCTCTAGTAAGGCCACATCTGGAATATGGAATTCAGTTCTGGGCACCACATTACAAAAAAGATATTGCAGTTCTAGAGCAGGTGCAGAGACGAGCAACAAAATTGATACGTGGGATGGAAGGTCTCACTTACCAAGAAAGGTTAGATAAACTGGGTTTATTTAGTCTAGAGAAAAGACGCCTTAGAGGAGATCTAATTAACATGTATAAATACATCAGAGGGCAATATAATAGCTTGGCGGATGAGCTTTTTGTCCCTAGGCCTTCTCAAAGGACTAGAGGACATGATCTGCGCATGGAGGAAAAACGTTTTAGCCATTTATTTAGGAAAGGGTTCTTTACAGTAAGAGTGATTAAGATGTGGAATGCATTGCCACAGGAAGTCGTTATGGCAAACTCTATACCTGCATTTAAAGGGGGCTTAGATGCTTTCCTTGCGTTGAATGACATCCATGGCTACAATTACTAGGTAATGCCAATGATGTTGATCCAGGGATTTTATCTGATTGCCATCTGGAGTCGGGAAGGAATTTTTACCTTGTAAGGGTTTTTTCGCCTTCCTCTGGATCAACAGGGATATGTGAGGGAGCAGGCTGGTGTTGTACTTTGTACTGGTTGAACTCGATGGACGTATGTCTTTTTTCAACCAAAGTAACTATGTAACTATGTACCGTAAGTCTGAATACTGTTGGTTACAGGCCTATGTATTTTGGTGGGCCAAGATGGCCGACAGCCTTTCAGAAAGAAATGGGCATACCTCAGGCCAATTAAGACACAGATGTCATAATAAGTAAATAAAGCATGGAACATAGATATGGGAGATGTTTTTAATTCTGGAGACCCAGTGTCTCATGACATTTCTCTTATCGGGAGGTCATAACGTAGTCAAGATGTCTACCTGCGTATGTACCCAATTAATTAAGATATCACCCTCATTAGTTAAATGTCAGACTTTGTAAATAAGATACGTTGAATGACACACAAAACATTCCAAGATATGAAAAATACGTCAGTGGGAAATTCCGATTTTTCAGCCATTTTGAAAATTGGGTATAAAAAGGGAGGTAGAATGGGCAGGTTTTACACATCTCGACAACAGCTACCTTGGGGTGAGACCTTCTACATAATTGAGGAGAGGTATGCCTTATTGATATTATATTCTGGTGATTCTTAGCATTCTCAGCAACTACTAGAGATACACAGAAATAGGTAACATTAACCAACCTTAGATCTACAATTCATTATCTGCATGATAAAGTAATTTCATGGAACTGTGAACTTTGATCATCTTGAAGATTCATATTTTTCCGCTGTAAATATATTGCTTTTTGAAAAATACAAATTTATATAAAAATCCAAACTGAGTGCTTTGAGATTATTCCATGAAGGAACCATCATCTATAACTTTTACTGTTGTAGAGGGAAGGAACTCCACTATACCCGATATTTTTGATCGCAACGCTGTAAAAGTTCTACCTTTTACTGAGTTAGTGATCTTACAGAGGTAGATACCGTAAGGTTTTCTAACAGGAGAGCGAATGGAAACTAAAGGAGGCAAAATTGTTTGCAGAGTTTCAGTTAAAGCTGCAGGAAGAGAAAACAAAGCTTCAGCAGCTGCATACAGATAAAGAAGTCAGAATAGCAGCAGCCAGAGTTAAAGTCTACAGCAGTTTTCAAGTGGACCCTGACTGTTATAAGGAAGAGGATGACTTTTCCTGCCAGAGTACTGAATTCAGACCTCTCCAGAAGTCAGAAACTGTTTCTTGTCAACCTCAGCAAATCCCTCCCAGCCTTCCATCATCTGCAGAATCATCCAGCCTTGCCCAGGCACTTGCAAGTGCATGGACAATAAATCGGTTATCTCCTCCTGAATTAACTACATTTACAGGTGATCCTTTAAAGTTCATAGATTGGAAGATATCGTTCATGGCTCTCATTGATCAAAGACCCATCCCTGCTTGTGAAAAGATGCTTTATCTAAAACGGTACCTTGCTGGAGAAGCACGTAAAGCTGTGAAAGGACATTTTTATAGGAACTCAGAGGAAGCATACCAGAGCGCACTGAAAGTTTTGCAAGAAAGGTATGGAAATCCATTTATTGTACAAAAGGCATTTCGAGACGAGCTAATGAAATGGCCCAAGCTTAGTGCGCATGATCCCCTGGCAATCAGAGAGTTTGCAGACTTCCTGCACAGCTGTCTTGAGGCTATTCCCCATGTTAAAGGTCTGGCCATTCTAAATGATTGCGAGGAAAACCACAAACTGCTTAAGAAATTACCTGAGTGGATTGTACATAGGTGGAGCAGAGTTGTCACAAAGAAAATGGATGCATCAGGAGATTATCCTAGCTTTGCATGCTTCACAGAGTTCATGCAAATGGAAGCACGGGTAGCCTGCAATCCTATAGCCTCCCCTCTTATGATGAACCTCAGGACTACAGAGGAAAGATCAGCTAAGAAAGCCAGTGTCTTTAACACAAGTGTTGAAATTAGGAAGGACATCCTCAAAAGTCCAGATGCGCTTGACTCAGATTTGAATCCACCTTGTTCTATTTGTATAAATAAGGAACACAGTCTTGCTGTATGCCCAATCTTTGCAGCAAAAAGCCCTGAAGACAAGAAAACTTTCATTTTTAAAAATTATATATGTTTTGGGTGTCTAAGAAAGGGACATATTAGCAAAAACTGCAGAAGGCGACACACTTGCGATACATGTGGTCGTCGCCATCCAACCTGCCTACATGAAGAAAAACCTGAAACATCTGTAGAAGTAGCTAAAGAGGATTCCGCCCCTACAGAAGATCCTGCAAACCATATATTCCACAAGGTAACGTCCCATGTACTGATGCAGTGCGTCACCGCCACATCTAGTATTGTTCCTGTTTTTGTATCATCAGTAGAAAAGCCCCATAGAGAGATTCTGACATATGCATTGCTGGATACACAAAGCGACTCCTCATTTATTTTACAAGATCTTGCTACAGAGTTAAATGCAAATGCTCAACCTGTTCAACTAAAGCTAAGTACAATGACCGCTGTTGACACAATTGTAACCAGTAAAAAAGTTCAGAACTTACAAATTCGAGGACTCTACTCTGGAAACCGCATCAGGTTGCAGCAAGCTTACACTCGTGACTTCATTCCTGTCGACAAGTCCTACATTCCAACTGACAAGACAGCGCTGCAGTGGCCTCACCTTAGACACTTAGCAGATAAGTTACCACCACTCCAAAGCTGTGAAGTTGGACTGCACATCAGCTCTAGCCCCATTAGAAGTCATTACAGGCCGTGAAAATGAACCTTTTGCACAAAGAACTGAGCTTGGCTGGAGTATAATAGGGTCATCTAACCCTCATTTGCATCATCAGGAAGGCCAAAGCTTTGTGCATCGAGTGGTGGCAAAGGAATTACCTGTACCGTCTACCTCTGACATCCTAAAAACCCTTGAAGCAGACTTCAATGAAATAAATACTGAAACAAAGTATGTATCCCAAGAAGATATCCTTTTCCTACGTCCA
This sequence comes from Hyperolius riggenbachi, assembly GCF_040937935.1. Classification (NCBI taxonomy): domain Eukaryota; kingdom Metazoa; phylum Chordata; class Amphibia; order Anura; family Hyperoliidae; genus Hyperolius; species Hyperolius riggenbachi. Next base: position 403,301,578 of record NC_090648.1, on the reverse strand, counting down.
CTTCGTGGAAACATAAAAAAGAATGAAAACGGACACTATGAAATGCCCCTTCCTTTCAAGGGCAACAGTTTGCTAGTAATGCCTAACAACAAGAAACTGATTGTAGAAAGTCAAGAACTGTGCAAAGGGGGAGACATCCATCTTCACAAATTCAACTCTGATTCAAAGGAAGTCCATGACTATGGGAATCCCTCAGAAAGAGCAACTATTCCTAAAATGCTCAACCTAAACTTAGATGCATCAGCAGACCGTGTTCGTGGAATTCCGCGGTTAGTAGACAATGACATCTTCACCTTTAAGATTGAACTGCAAGGCAAACCTTCAACATGTTGTGGTATCCCATCTGTACTTGCTTCTGTGTATGATCCTCTTGGGTTTATTGCTCCATTCACTTTAAGTAGAAAGTGCATCCTGCAAGAGATGTGTAGAAGAAGCATTGGAAGGGATGATTTGCTCCCAGATAGCTTGCACCCACGGTGGGAGAAGTGTAAGAAAAGCCTCCGATACTTCAAGAAAATCACAATAGCCAGAAGCTTTCATCCTCACGACTTCAAAAACATTGTCAGAACAGAACTACATAATTTCTCAGATACCAGCAAAAAGGGCTACTGTAATGAAGTTCACTGCAGCTTAGTGATGACTAGAACAAGAGCTGCTCCTACAACGGTTACAAGCATTCCAAGACTAGAACTTTCAGCTGCTATGGTTGCCACCAGGATTAGTGTTATTCTAAAGGCCGACCTGGAAATGAGGATAGATAAAGAACTTTTCTGGACAGACTCACAAGTTGTGGTAGCATACCTGAAAAATGAAGTCCAAAGGTTCCACGTACTTATCACAAATTGTGTCCAGTTTACAAGAGAAACCACAGACCTCAGTCAATGGCGTTACATCGACACAAGAGAAAACCCAGATGATCGTGCCTCTAGAGGTCTTCAGGTCACTTCAACCTGGTTATCAGGACCCAGCCTTCGACACTGTTCCCCACAAAAGTCTGGTGCAAAAGTTGAGGATGCAAGGACTGGGGAAGAGTCTGTGTTCATGGATAGGGAACTGGCTAATGGACAGAAAACAAAGATTTGTTGTCAATGGATCGTACTCAAAATGGGAGACTGTTAGCAGTGGGGTCCCACAGGGGTCTGTTCTGGGTCCAGTGCTCTTCAATTTATTTATTAATGACCTAGTAGATGCAGTAGTGAGCAATATTGCTATTTTTGCAGATGATACAAAATTGTGCAGAATCATCAACTCTCAGGAAGATAGTGTCATATTGCAACAGGATCTGGATAGGATGGCTATATGGGCACATACATGGCAGATGAAATTCAATGTTGACAAATGTAAGGTCATGCATTTTGGACGTACTAATGGTCTAGCACCATACAAAATAAATGGGATACAGTTGGGGACATCAAACTTGGAGAAGGACTTAGGAGTACTCATTGACAACAAGTTAAATAATCGTACTCAATGCCAAGCAGCTGCAGCTAAAGCTAACAAAATTTTGGGATGCATTAAAAGGGAAATAAAAACTCGAGATGCTAGCATAATATTGCCCCTGTTTAACTCTCTAGTAAGGCCACATCTGGAATATGGAATTCAGTTCTGGGCACCACATTACAAAAAAGATATTGCAGTTTTAGAGCAGGTGCAGAGACGAGCAACAAAATTGATGCGTGGGATGGAAGGTCTCACTTATCGAGAAAGGTTAGATAAACTGGGTTTATTTAGTCTAGAGAAAAGACGCCTTAGAGGGGATCTAATTAACATGTATAAATACATCAGAGGGCAATATAATACCTTGGCGGATGAGCTTTTTGTCCCTAGGCCTTCTCAAAGGACTAGAGGACATGATCTGCGCATGGAGGAAAAACGTTTTAGCCATTTAATTAGGAAAGGGTTCTTTACAGTTAGAGTGATTAAGATGTGGAATGCATTGCCACAGGAAGTCGTTATGGCAAACTCTATACCTGCATTTAAAGGGGGCTTAGATGCTTTCCTTGCGTTGAAAGACATCCATGGCTACAATTGCTAGGTAATGCCTAATGATGTTGATCCAGGGATTTTATCTGATTGCCATCTGGAGTCGGGAAGGAATTTTACCCTTTAGGGGCTAATTGGACCATGCCTTGTAAGGGTTTTTTTCGCCTTCCTCTGGATCAACAGGGATATGTGAGGGAGCAGGCTGGTGTTGTACTTTATACTGGTTGAACTCGATGGACGTATGTCTTTTTTCAACCAAAATAACTATGTAACTATGTAAAATTTCTGTGGGAACAAGAACTACATCCTACACTTTACCCCTGTGCTGACCTGACTGTTGATGATCCTGAAGTTAGACCAGTTCATGTATTTACAACAAGAACCACTAGTCATGTGGACCTTCTCACTCAATTGAGTATATTCTCATCTTGGACAACACTCCTTGAGCTCATTGCAAGAATCCTGAGACAAACCAAGAAATTACTCAGGCCTTGTGACTTTTGTAGAACGTGAAAGAGATGCAGAAGCTGTAATTAAGTTCATCCAACACCAAGCCTTCAAACAAGGAATGTTCTTTCAAGCTCAAGTCTTCTCTATTTTCTTGACTCAGTTATTACCAGAGGACTTATTTGTGTTGGTGGAAGACTAAAGAACTCATCACTCAACCAAGACGTTAAACACCCAATCATCCTCCTGAAGGATCATTATATCACGAAGTTGATCTTGTCCCATTACCACAATAAATTCTGCGACAAAGACCAAAACCAAACCCTAATGGAACTCGGAGCAAATGGATTTTGGGTTATTGGTGGGAGCAAGTATATTGCCAAGTTGATAAAATTGTGTGTTCTGTAGAAAACTCAGACGACCAACAGAACGGAAAAAATGGCTGACATGAAAAGGCACATATGTACATGACTTTGTGTGGTTATTTAATGCAATGTATTGAAATCATGTTTGTTTAGGTTATAACCCACAATAACATGATTGGTGGGAGTGTAAATGGCCACAGCTTTGCTCTGCACACTGAGCTTAGTTCTATAACAGTGTGGGTGTGTGCAGCCCAACCCCCTTTCAGAGAACTGCAATCTGGGACACAGGAAGTTCCTCCCAGCTCAGTGTGTGTATGTGTTCCAGGACATTCTGACCAAGCAGCAGTGCCTTCAATGAAGAAACAGACATAATACCCCTTAAAGTTTGACATCCCTTGGTTAAGCGGAGCAAGGTACATTGCAGTTAATACCTGTTCACATGCTTATTGCATCTTGTTTGATTGTTAGCTCTGTATTGATAAGTGTTCCATTTATGTTTTGTTTGCAGTTTTCACGGTGCTCAACTACTGTATGGAAATGATTAAAAATTAAACTTAAAGCACCAGTCTAGAGACTCTCTGCATAATTACTGAAGCCAAGGGCTGTTACACCCTGGTCTCCTGTGTCAGAGGCAGAGCCCTTAACCATTACACCATCCAGCCACTGCTTAAGGATATGAAGCACCATCCAGCCACTGCTTAAGGATATGTAGCACCATCCAGCCACTGCTTAAGAATATGTAGCATGGCCTTGCCTTTCGTGTTCAACAGTTGTCCAAAGAGAACCCCAGATAGCCAGGTAGAATCATCTCTCTCTCTCTCTCTCTCTCTCTCTCACTAGTAGGGATGGTCACCGCTTTCCGCGGAGTTGTATTTTTGTGCATAAATGGATTGAGCATAAATGGTACATGCTAGCCTGGCTTCAACATGTAGTGTTGGTGGTGGCAAGGCCATGCCTGGCTACATATCCTTAAGCAGTGGCTGGATGGTGTAATGGTTAAGGGATCTGCCGCTGATACAGGAGAGCAGGGTTTGAATCTCGGCTCTGTCTGCTCAGTAAGCCAGCACCCATTCAATAGGAGACCTTTGGCAAGTCTTCTTAACACTGCTACTGCCTATAGAGTGTGCCCTAGTGGCTGCAGCTCTGGCGCTTTGAGTCCGCCAGGAAAAAAGCGTGAAATCAATGTTATTTGTATTGTCTTGTTTAATTTTTCTCTTGACAACTGTTGAACACGAAAGGCAAGGCCATGCCTGCCTACATATCCTTAACCAGTGGCTGGATGATGTCATGGTTAAGGGCTCTGCCTCTGACACAGGAGACCAGGGTTCAAATCTCAGCTCTGTCTGTTGAGTAAGCCAGCACCTATTCAGTAGGAGACCTTAGGCAAGTCTTCCTAACACTGCTACTACCTATAGAGCGTGCCCTCGTGGCTACAGCTCTGGCGCTTTAACTCCGCCAGGAGAAAAGCGCGATATAAATGTTATTTGTCTTGTGTAATTTTTCTCTTGACAACTGTTGAACACGAAAGGCAAGGCCATGCCTGCCTACATATCCTTAAAGAGACACTTAAAGCGGAATATAACCCTGCATTTCAACTTTGCTCTAAAACATTATTTACAGTATATTATATGCAAAAAGCATTTTTTTTTTTTACTAGACCAGCATTGGAAGGGTTACACAGAGTTTTAAAGTTCCTGGAGATTTCTGCAGACGCATCTGAAGCTGAAATAGATACATTTTGTTTACATAAATGTATCTAAGTGTTGAATGTGACTCACTCTCTCTGACTGAGCTGGAGGACAGCCAAAGTGTGTAACATTCAACATTATGTAAGCAAAATGTATCTATTTCAGCTTCGGATGCGTCTGCAGAAATCTCCAGGAACTTTAAAACTCTGTGTAACCCTTCCAATGCTGGTCTAGTAAAAAAAAAAATGTTGGTTGCATATAATATACTGTAAATAATGTTTTAGAGCAAAGTTGAAATGCAGGGTTATATTCAGAAAAAAAAAATGAGTTTTACTCACCTAGGGATTCTACCAGCCCCCTGCAGCAGTCCTGTACCCTCGCAGCCCCTCACTAATCCTCTGGTCCCCCGCTGCCAGCTAGTTTCATTTTTGCCGACAGGCCTGTGAGGACTGGCCACGCGTAGCTTTTTCCGCATTCCCGACTGTAATTAGCGCTATTGCGGGCCACAACGCGTTTACAAAAATACGCGTTGCCGCATATCTATGCGTGCACGTATTTTTGTAAATACTAGTCGGCAGCGGGGGACCAGAGGATTAGTGAGTGGCTGCGAGCGCACAGGACTGCTGCAGGGGGCTGGTAGAAGCCCCAGGTGAGTAAAACTCATTTTTTTTTCTGACTTAAGGTTCACTTTAAGCAGTGGCTGGATGGTGTAATGGTTAAGGGCTCTGCCTCTGACACAGAAGACCAGGGTTTGAATCTTGGCTCTGTCTGCTCAGTAAGCCAGCACCTATTCAGTAGGAGACCTTAGGCAAGTCTTCCCAACACTGCTACTGCCTATAGAGTGTGCCCTAGTGGCTGCAGCTCTGGTGCTTTGAGTCTGCAAGGAGAAAAGCATGATATAAATGTTATTTTTCTTTTGGATTGAGCATAAATTGTACATGCTAGGCTAGCTTCAGCTAGAAGCGTTGGTGGTATAATGGATATGTTAGTTACCTTCCATACACTGAGATCTAGGTTCAATCCCCAGCCACGGTATGTAAGCTGGCTTTTGAAATACTGGAATTCCCTGGCAGATGAGACCCTCCTCCCTCCGGCTGGAGGCAATAGGTAGAAGGGGAGAAGGGAGGCAGCTGTCCCTTAACTAATTATTGTAGGCAGACAAGTGAGTCGAATGGTATAAGGACCTTGCAAGGAGCGGGGGGAGAGAGGTGGGGCCCTCCAGCAGTAAGAGCAGTGTTTTTGGCAATAATGTGCCTGCTGACTGTGATGTAGAGGGTCAAAGTTTTGCTCAATAGAGCATTATGGGGCGAATCGAACGTCCGCAAAAGTTCGCCTGCGAACTACGAAAGATCACCTGGAACCGCTCGCCAGCGAACAGTTCGCTACATCTCTATGTATTTATTGTCCAGCGCTGCGTAATATGTTGGCGCTTTAGAAATACAATAAATGATAATAAATAATATTAGTGCTCTTGACTGTTCCCATTGACTGTTCTCATTGACGACAACAACCAACTGCCCTTCAGTGTGCGAGCCTACTGTTCAGTTGTCTGTCCCAGAGATGTTGGAGCACAGGAGAAAATTGCCAGCAAACGACCCCCAGGCCAACAGCCAGCATTGCCAAATTCCTGGCCTGCGAAATGCTGCCATATAGAGTGGTGGAGACAGAGAGCTTAAAATCCATGATGTCAATGGCCATACCATGTTACGTGGTTCCGAGCCGCCACTACTTTGTGCGCTGTGCCGTGCCAGCATTACAGGAGCACGTGGTCGCAAACATCATCCGAAGCCTGAAAAATGCAGTTGCCTGCAAGGCTCACCTCACCATTGACACGTGGACGAGTGCGTTTGGCCAGGGTCGGCACATCTCCCTTACGGCGCACTGGGTGAACCTTGTGGAGCCTGGGAGCGACACCTCACCCGCTATGGCACAGGTTTTGCAAACACCTCAAATAGCCAGACCTGCGTCCCTATGAGTTGATGTCAGCACCTACCTCTCTGGTTCCTTCTCCTCCACCGCTTCTCCAAACTCTACCTCATCCGGCAGCGCTAACTCAGCAATAGGTGCGAGGAAGCACAGCTGTTGCCATGCGTCAGCAGGCCTTATTAAAGCTGATCTGCCTTGGAGATAAGCAGCACACAGGCAGGGGTGCTCGGATGTGCCTCATCCACGAATTCGGCAATCCGCGTGGTTGCAAAAAAAAAACCCGCATTCGGCCCCGCCGCATGCGGATTTTCGTCCGCGTCCACGCAACCACGCGGATTTTCTGCCGTGAATGACGTAATCACGCGTGGATTTCCGCCCGGAGGCGGATTTTATTTTAACGTTAATAACAAAGCCCCCACACATGCTACAATCCCCCAAATTGCATGGATTATCGAGGTGATAAGGGGCAACATAACTTCAACATAAAAAATTCCCCCCCAAAAATTTTTTCTAGAGAAAATGGATTTTAAAGTGAAATCAACACTTTAAATGGGGCTATTAATTGGTAATAAGTGGTTTTAAAAAGGGATATACGCGTTAAGCAGTCAAAGAGGTGAAGGCGAGTTCCAATGGCACTTGGCGGCGAAGGTACCGCTGGAGGAGGATGAGTGGCTGACGCCAAAAAGGCCCCAGAGAGGTTTTTGTAATTTTTTTTTTGTTTTTTTTGCAGCAATTAGCAATGACATCGCAGCAGAGTTGTCAGTGGACACGGGCAGTGTGAACGCAGAGTGCAGTGGTGGTAGCGACTGAGTCAGGAGAAGGACTATGCGGGCAGTCAGTTCAGCAGCACAGAAGGACCACGGCAACATACTGGTAGTAGTAGTAGCAGCACAGCGTCATAGTGCTGGCCAAAAAATTAAATGCACCCGGTGACCCGGGCAGTGTGAACGCAGACAGAGTATATTGGTGGAAGCGAGTGAGTCAGGAGGAGGAGGACAATGCCGGCAGTCAATTCAGCAGCACAGAAGGACCATGGCAACATACTGGTGGTAGTAGCAGCAGCACAGCGTCAAAGTGCTGGCCAAAAAATTAAATGCACCCGGTGTCCCGGGCAGTGTGAACGCAGACAGAGTACATTGGTGGAAGCGACTGAGTCAGGAGGAGGAGGACAATGCGGGTGGTCAGATCAGCAGCAGCAGCACAGAAGGACCATGGCAACATACTGGTGGTAGTAGTAGTAGCACAGTGTCATAGTGCTGGCCAAAAAATTAAATGCACCCGGTGACCCGGGCCGTGATAACGCAGACAGAGTGCATTGGTGGTACCGTGGTAGCGACTGAGTCAGGAGGAGGAGGAGGACAAAGCGGGCGTTCAGTTCAGCAGCAGCAGCAGCAGCAGCACAGAAGGACCATGGCAACATACTGGTGGTAGTAGTAGCAGCACAGCGTCATAGTGCTGGGCCAAAAATTAAATGCACCCGGTGACCCGGGCAGTGTGAACGCAGAGTGCAGCAGTGGGAAGCGACTGAGTCAGGAGGAGGAGGAGGACAATGCGAGCGCTCCTGCTGAAATAGTGGTGACTGGGGACTTGCTACTCGGGGATGCCAAATTGGAGCAGCGTCCGCATGGCGCTCCCCTCCTGCACCAGGGAGTAGGGAAGCAGCTGTGATGCCATGGCCCGGGCCAGCAAGCCATTTAGTTTGCGGATCCGCCTGTGGCTTGGAGGCAGAGGCTTGGTCAGACCCTGAAAGGTGTCGCTCAGCAGGGTCTGACGACGCTGAGATGCAGGGGAGACAGAGGAGAGAGACGAACACTGGCTGCCAGCCTCAATGTCTGTGTCCTGAGTAGCCGAGGTGGAAGAGCGCTTGCGTGCTACTACTGCTGCTGCTGTGGGGGATTCACGACCCTGAGGAAGGGATGATGCTGCTGCGCTGGTGGGCCTTCTGCTCTCAGGAACCCCTGCCAGCAGTGCCTGCTTCCTCTTAAAGTCCGCATACTCGCGGCAGTGGCGGCTTCTCAGGTGGCCCTGGAGGGATGAGGTACCCATCTTGCTCAGACTTTTCCCATGGCTCAATCTTTTGCTGCATAACCTGCACACCGCATACCTTTTGTCATCAGTACATTCCTCAAAGCAATCCCACACTGGTGACTTTAATTTACTGCGGCCCCCACTAGCAGAGGGTGCAGCGGAACAATGTGTGGTAGTAGTTGCCGGGGGTTGCATGGTGGTGGTGCCAGCTGAAGCAGTGTCCTGTCTACTTCCTCCACGCCCACTGCTGCCGATGCCCCTGCCCCTGCCCCTGCCTGACATATGGCGATATCCTTGCCTAGGCCGAGGTGACTCGTCATCCTGCTCTGCCTCTGACCATTCTTCCACGGACTCAGCAGGCTGCACATAGTTAGGGTCCACAACGTCGTCATCATCAGCAGCATCATCATAATCCAGCTCTTCCTCTGACTCCCCCGCCTCCTCTTCTGTCCCTACATCCCCAGACACAGACCCCTCTTCTTCATCACCAGAACTCAACAACGCTTGTGATTGTGGCCCGATCTCAATCTCTGCCACATCAGTCCCCAGTAAGTCCTGAGCTTCTTGCATCAGCAGGTTCCCAGAAGCCGGACTGAGGGACAGAACACTGTCATCCTGGGAGGGCTGCTGACCAGTGGGTGCTGGGGTGGATGTCACAACAAGCGTGGGATGTTGGCTGCTGCTGCTACTGCTTGGAGTGGTGCTCACAGTAGAGGTCTGGGAGGAAGTCATGATGTCCATGAGTACGTCAGGTTCCATTTGCTCAACCACCACACGGGGACCAGAAACTTTAAAATATTTGGACAATGGCGTCCGCTGACTCGGCCCAGGCTTTGCTGCCCCCCTTTCTGCTGCATCACGACCACGTACAGCTGGGCGTCCTCTCCCTGGACGTGGAGCAGTCCCAGAAGTGGCTGAGGCAATTGAACTCCCTTTCCTCTCATCCCGCGAAACCCTGCCAGACATGTTGCTAGTAATGAATCACTGGATGCAGTGGGCACAGTACAAGGTCACTGAAGGATGCACCAGGCACAGTACAACGGCACTGAAGGATGCAGTGGGCACAGTACAAGGTCACTGAAGGATGCAGTGGGCACAGCAGTGGGCACTGGATATACAACTAGGTCACTGAAGGATGCAGTGGGCACAGCACAAGGTCACTGAAGGATGCAGTGGGCACAGCAGTGGGCACTGGATATACAACTAGGTCACTGAAGGATGCAGTGGGCACAGTACAAGGTCACTGAAGGATGCAGTGGTCACAGTACAAGGTCACTGAAGGATGCAGTTGGCACAGCAGTGGGCACTGGATATACAACTAGGTCACTGAAGGATGCAGTGGGCACAGTACAAGGTCACTGAAGAATGCAGTGGGCACAGTACAAGGTCACTGAAGGATGCAGTGGGCACAGCAGTGGGCACTGGATATACAACTAGGTCACTGAAGGATGCAGTGGGCACAGTTCAAGGTCACTGAAGGATGCAGTGGGCACAGTACAAGGTCACTGAAGGATGCAGTGGGCACAGCAGTGGGCACTGGATATACAACTAGGTCACTGAAGGATGCAGTGGGCACAGTACAAGGTCACTGAAGGATGCAGTGGGCACAGCAGTGGGCACTGGATATACAACTAGGTCACTGAAGGATGCAGTGGGCACAGTACAAGGTCACTGAAGGATGCAGTGGGCACAGCAGTGGGCACTGGATATACAACTAGGTCACTGAAGGATGCAGTGGGCACAGTACAAGGTCACTGAAGGATGCAGTGGGCACAGCAGTGGGCACTGGATATACAACTAGGTCACTGAAGGATGCAGTGGGCACAGTACAAGGTCACTGAAGGATGCAGTGGGCACAGCAGTGGGCACTGGATATACAACTAGGTCACTGAAGGATGCAGTGGGCACAGTACAAGGTCACTGAAGGATGCAGTGGGCACTGGATATACAACTAGGTCACTGAAGGATGCAGTGGGCACAGTACAAGGTCACTGAAGGATGCAGTGGGCACAGCAGTGGGCACTGGATATACAACTAGGTCACTGAAGGATGCAGTGGGCACAGTACAAGGTCACTGAAGGATGCAGTGGGCACAGTACAAGGTCACTGAAGGATGCAGTGGGCACAGCAGTGGGCACTGGATATACAACTAGGTCACTGAAGGATGCAGTGGGCACAGTACAAGGTCACTGAAGGATGCAGTGGGCACAGCAGTGGGCACTGGATATACAACTAGGTCACTGAAGGATGCAGTGGGCACAGTACAAGGTCACTGAAGGATGCAGTGGGCACAGTACAAAGTCACTGAAGGATGCAGTGGGCACAGCAGTGGGCACTGGATATACAACTAGGTCACTGAAGGATGCAGTGGGCACAGTACAAGGTCACTGAAGGATGCAGTGGGCACTGGATATACAACTAGGTCACTGAAGGATGCAGTGGGCACAGTACAAGGTCACTGAAGGATGCAGTGGGCACAGCAGTGGGCACTGGATATACAACTAGGTCACTGAAGGATGCAGTGGGCACAGTACAAGGTCACTGAAGGATGCAGTGGGCACAGTACAAGGTCACTGAAGGATGCAGTGGGCACAGCAGTGGGCACTGGATATACAACTAGGTCACTGAAGGATGCAGTGGGCACAGTAAAAGGTCACTGAAGGATGCAGTGGGCACAGCAGTGGGCACTGGATATACAACTAGGTCACTGAAGGATGCAGTGGGCACAGTACAAGGTCACTGAAGGATGCAGTGGGCACAGCAGTGGGCACTGGATATACAACTAGGTCACTGAAGGATGCAGTGGGCACAGTACAAGGTCATTGAAGGATGCAGTGGGCACAGCAGTGGGCACTGGATATACAACTAGGTCACTGAAAGATGCAGTGGGCACACAAGGATGTCACACTGTGTAATGAGATGCTCATATGCCAGCGAGCGAGCAGTGGGCACTGGGCACGGCACAAGGTCACTGACAGAATGAATGAACAGTGCTGGCAGAGAGTGGCGGCGCCGGCGGTGTGACTGGCTGCCTGCAAATAGTACAAGTGTATAACTGGAATATGCAAGTGAACACTGCAGCTGCACTAACCTGCCTGCCTGCACTACACACAGATAATCCCCACTCCCACTACACTGACTGCAATGCAGCACTGAACCTGCCTGCACTACACACAGTTAAATAATCACTAGACTCACACACTCCCACTACACTACACTGACTACAACTAACTACAGCAATCACTCACTGACTAGCTAACTGTGTACAGTATAAGAGCAGTGTTAGCAAAAAAAACGCTTTGTTTTTAACACAATAAATGCACTTGCTCAAACAACAATGGCCTGGAGATAATCCTCTCAGCACCACAGTCTAGCAAGGACAGAGCTTTTCCATCATGGCCGCCGCTTTATATTCAGGAGGGGAGGGCATAGCTCCCCTCCTGTGATTGGTTGCTAGGGCCTGGCTGGGGCACTCTGATTGGCCTGCAATGTGTCACTTCCGCATAGTTTGACGCATTTCCGCAAACCACGACTTCAGCACCGGGTTTCACGAGCGTGAATGCGGATTTCTGTCCGCATTCACGCGAAGCCGAAGTAGATTTTCGTGGTTGAAAATCTATTCACGGCTTAGCGTGTCCGAGGCGGAATGCGTCAAAATGGTCGTGAATCCACGCGTAAGATACCTGGCGGTGAGCACCACTGCACACAGGTGCTGAAATTTGGAAGGGAATACAGGAACAGGTTTTAAATTAAACAGGAAGTGTAGGCCGAAGCCCTAACTCTGGTGGAGGGCTGATTACACTTCACTGCTGGGAACTGTGAGCACTGATTATATTACATTGCTGTTATTTGTAAATTGTGTTTTGCTGTTGTGATATCTAGTGGCTTGTGTATTGCGGTTCATCTGATATCTAGAGCAGCAAGTGTCAGTTTTTAAAAGTATTTTTTTTGTCTTTTCCCTCTAGTTTGCTTAGCAGCAGACAAGCAATTAGCTAGGGGGAGGGATTAGCTGTATGAGGAGGTATTTGGACAGCTTCAGGACTCAGTACCTGAGCTTTCTCAGTCTGTGGCTTGCTCACTAAGTGGCTTCGACACAAGTGACATAGGCGTTAAAAACAGCTGTTACAACACAGGCACAAAGAGAGAGTCAGTACTTTAAGCAGCAGGTAAGGACTAAAAAAAAAATAAAAAAAAAAATTCCTTCAAGCAATATTGCATTTTTTTGCATTGATTAGAATGTGCTAGGCACATTGTGGTGTAGTCTTTAAGTTTTGAGGACTCCACCCCAGCTTCACTTACTCCCCAGTTCACTCCCCAGCTTCACTCACTCCCCAGCTTCACTCACTCCCTCTCCTCCACCCCAGCTTCACTCACTCCCCAGCTTTACTCACTCCCCAGCTTCACTCACTCCCCAGCTTCACTCACTCCCTCTCCTCCACCCCAGCTTCACTCACTCCCCAGCTTCCCTCACTCTCCCTCTCCTCCTCCCCAGCGTCACTCACTCTACCGTTACATCTTTTACCACCACAGTTTACTTTAAGTAATTTTTCCCCACACAGTAGTCATCATGTTGGACAATGCAGTACAGTGTACATCCTGCAACATGTATGCTTGCCTTCATCAGCAGATTGAGGGTGTTCACTGTTGTCCTGGGTGTGTGCGTTAGATTTAGAAATTGGAGAGGTAATGAAGGCTATAGGTGATCCCAATAACTCAAGAATATCCCGATATATCAAAGTATCCAAAAAAGTTTTATTCAAAATCTATAAAACATACAGTAAAAAACATATGGGACGGCCAGCCCACCAAGCAACCAACAGCACACTACACCTCACTCCAACCACACTCTAGCTAAACTGGCCAGTTATTTTTTACAAAGAGTGCACTTGACCTCAACAGGATAATGATTCCAGCATATATTGCTTCAAACAATAGATGGTATAGCGCCTTTGCTCATTGCATCAAGCAGTAAGAATCCAGGCATCCATGCACGCAAATGGATAGTCACCAATAAGCCAGAACGCCACAATCAGCCAGCAGCAAAGCAGAAGATGAATGCAAAGCAAATAGCAATTCAGTTTAAGGCATGCGGGTCTCACCCAATCCTTAGCTGCTCACAGGTTCTCTCTGCTGCATGTTGCTTCCGATGGAAGGGGTGTCCATGAGTAGGTCGTGGTCTGTAACCCTGGTGACGGAGTTAACACCTAGGGGACCAGTGATGACCCAATGCGCTGTCCAGCATGGCTCCCGTGGAAGGTGGCCACCAATGGAGCTGTGCCCAGAGTCTCCTGGTGATGTCGGTCCAGCAGAGTGATGTGTCCCCTCGCGGCTGCTGGTGGAGAAGAACAGTTCCTGTAGAGGTGCAGAGGTGTGGAGGTCGCCGGCGGCTGGCCGTCTCAGGAGGTGCACAGCCCTAACATGTTTCGCCGGCTTCCGGCGTCATCAGAAGGCGTGGCCCTGTACTGCAGTCCATGCATACAAGTACGTTCATGCGGCCAATCGCACACGAGGGGCGGGAGCGGTAGGCGGAAATGGGTGTGTGCGTGTTGCTCAATTAGAGGCTAAAGTCGCAGAGATAAATAAGCATCTTGCAACACTGAGACGCATACACAACATGGAGCAGAGCTTGGATCTCACGATCCAGACACTGGATGGAACCAGTGGGTGGAGTACAGCTGGAGCAAGAAGCAGAGGTAGCCGCTAGTTGGGTCACAGTTAGAAGGGGTAGGGGAAAAATTGGCAGGGAGGTTAGTCCCGAGTTGTCCCTCCGTAATAAGTATGCTTGTTTGTGTAATATTGGGGAGGATGATTCTGAAGTAGCAATGCTGCAGCAGGATGTGTCCCTTAGCAACCAAGTGGCAGACTGCTGCAACAAGAAAGGGAATAGGAGTGCAGCTAAGGCTAGACAGGTACTGGTGGAAGGGGATTCAATTATTAGGCACACAGATAGGGTAATCTGTCAAAGAAACCGTTAATGCTGTACAGTCTGTTGTCTCCCAGGTGCTCGGGTTTGGCATGTAGCGGAAAGAATTGACAGATTATTGGGTGGGGCTGGGGAAGACCCGGCTGTCATGGTACACATTGGCACCAATGACAAAGTTAGTGGGAGATGGAAGGTCCTCAAAAATGATTTTCAGGTACCTGGAGATAAACTTAAAGCAAGGACCTCCAATGTGGTGTTTTCTGAAATACTGCCAGTGTCACGTGCTACATCTGAGAGACAGAGGGAGCTTAGGGAGTTAAATAAGTGGCTGAGAAATTGGTGTAGGAAGGAGGGGTTTGGGTTCCTGGAGAACTGGGCAGACTTTGCAGTTGGCTGCAGGTTCTACAGCAGGGATGGGCTGCACCTTAATGGGGAGGGTGCAGCTGCATTGGGGGAGAAGATGGCTAAACGGTTGGAGGAGATTTTAAACTAGGATCAGGGGGGAGGCGGTAGGATAAAGTCTCAATATGTAGACAAGATAAGGTAAAAAGACAGTGGGAGCCTAACATTATGGGGGGTGGAGAGGGGGGTGGGGAAAGTGTAAAGAGTAAGGAGGTTGGTAAAACTTCAAGTAGCCCATTTCATGTAAACAAAATTGGTAAATGTGGTGGTAAAAATATAAAGTGCATGGTAACCAATGCTAGGAGCCTTGCAAATAAAATAGACGAACTAGAGTTCATTCTGATTGACAAAGGCTATGACATTGTGGGAATAACCAAGACATGGATGGATGAAAGCCATGACTGGATAGCAAATTTAGAGGGATACAATGTGTTTAGGAAGGATAGAACAGGGAAAAAAGGTGGAGGGGTTTGTCTCTTTGTTAAGAATTCTTTTACAGCTGTCCTGAACGATGAGATGGAGGAATTTTGCGAAGATGTGGAGTCCGTTTGGGTAAATATTCATGGTGGAAATAAAGGTTGCCAATTGTTTATTGAGGTATGCTACAGGCCACCACATATTCATGAAGCTGCAGAACTGCGATTACTACAGCAGATTGAAAAAGCTGCAAGTACAAATGAGGTCATAGTTATGGGTAACTTCAACTTTCCAGACATTGGGGGGCGTAGCCACGACGGAGACCAGGGTGGCTGTGTAATCCCTGAGATCCTGCCTCGGTGAACTACAAAGCGGCCCAAAGCAGTGCAAAATGTCCACAAAAGACCCGCAGACCCAGGAAGAGATGGAA
This sequence comes from Hyperolius riggenbachi, assembly GCF_040937935.1. NCBI lineage: Eukaryota > Metazoa > Chordata > Amphibia > Anura > Hyperoliidae > Hyperolius > Hyperolius riggenbachi. The sequence continues at coordinate 403,285,969 of NC_090648.1, read as the reverse complement.
ACCGAGGGGAACAACTCGAAGAAGCGTAAGGCGACACTGAAGCCCAAAAAGCTGACTGACTTTTTCTCGGAGAAGCTGCAGCACTCCACACGGACAAACCAAGATGGTGTCAATGCTTCCCTGCACGCTCAGCTACCCGCACGGCCAGACAGCAGAGACCATAACATCAGCGGAGACATGAGCAGTCGCGAGGAGGACACGTTATCCACCCTACCACCGGAGGTAGATGCAGATAGCTCTCCCTCCAGTAGCCCGGCCAGATCTTGCCCGTGTGTGGAAGGGATCGAAACCCCACACAAGGTAGGCCTCGCTCAGCCCCCTCATGACATCATAACAGCGAACTTCACCGATATTTCAGCATTCCCGGCCACAGACGTACCTGCATCGCAAGAATTCATTAAAGAACTCTTGCTATCATTCAGATCACCCCTTATAGCAGACTTTGCAAATATGCAGACCAACATTAAGAAAGAGATGAATGAGCTAGGACACAGGGTAGACATGGCTGAAAATAAGATAACTGAAATAGTTAAAGAATACAATGTGATGGTTGACACATCAGACCAGCACACAAAAGATATAACATGGCTAAAGGCAAAAGCCTCTGATATGGAAGACCGTTCTAGACGACATAATATTAAACTACGGGGTATTCCAGAATCAGTCCCTATGGGAGAGTTAAGAACATATGTGCAGTCTTTAACAAAAGCCGCCTTACCAGACATATCGGACATTGAATTAACCATCGATAGAGTGCATCGTCTGCCTAAACCGCCCCACTTAGCTGAACACATTCCCAGAGACGCAATAGTTCTGTAATGAATAGCGGAGATGCCGCCGCGTGGTCAAGCGGCAGGGCAGCTGTCTCCGCGTTCAGGCCGGCAGTTTCCACGCAGCAACATGTGTCTAGTTTGCCTGGGCCTTCTAGTGCACACAGATGGAGAGCTATGCGCGTGCGCCAGATGACAGGACCTTTATGCCAGCAGGAGGGGTATCAGCTGATCAGGCCGATCAGCTGATCCCAGCTGGACTTCTGATTGGCTGAGTGGCTGCCATAATTATATATAGTACTTGTTTGGCAGTTGCCGGTTGTCTGCCATTGCGAATACTTACGTGTGAGCACTCAGACCTCAGTCAGATCCTACAGTGTGTTAGAACCAGTTGGAACTGGGAATTCACACTTAGCCAGATTCCGCTCTTGACATTTACTGTGTCATTACTGTGTTATACTTTAGACCTGTTCCAGGATGTTGAGACCAAGGACCTTACACCCAAGTATAGGATTACTGTGTCATTACTGTGTTATACTTTAGACCAGTTCCCGGGTGTTGAGACCAAGGACCTCACACCCTAGTATAGGATATTGTGTTATTCTTTAGACTAGTTCCCGGGTGTCGAGACCAAGGACCTCACACCTTAGACTAGGTTTGTGCGTATTGATATTTGCTACGACCTCTGGCTCTGTTGACCTCTCTATTGCTTTCTGATTCGGTACCTCTGGCCATCTGTCTACCAGTTGCCAACCTTGCCTGTACCCGGTTACCGAATCAGCCTTCTGTCTCTGTACCTTACCTACTCGTTGTGACGGATTGCGGAGAAACCGCCGCGCGTTCTGGCAGTGAGGCGGCGGAATCCGCGCACAGAGTGTCGGTTTCCCCGCAGCAACATGCTTCTGGTTTGCCTAGACCTAGTAGTGCACACAGATGGAGAGCTACGCGCACGCACGCTGCAAGACAGGCTCTTTATGCCAATAGAAGGGTCAGCTGATCGAGGCAGTCAGCTGATCCCAGCTCAGCAGGTGATTGGTTGATGGGAGCTGGGCGGCGCTGTGGAGCGCTTTACTATATATATCTCTTGCTGTTCAGTTGCTGGTTGTCTGGCGTTGCGAATACCTATGTGTTAGCATTCAGACCTTAGTCAGATCCTTCAGTGTGGTGGAACCAGGAGGACCTGGGAATCCACACTTAGCCAGATCACTGTATTATCATCTGTGTTATTCCTTAGACCAGTTCCAGGGTGTAGAGACCACGGACCTCACACCCCAGACTAGGAATATTGTATATCATCTGTGTTATTCCTTAGACCAGTTCCAGGGTGTAGAGACCACGGACCTCACACCCCAGACTAGGAATATTGTATATCATCTGTGTTATTCCTTAGACCAGTTCCAGAGTGTAGAGACCACGGACCTCACACCCCAGACTAGGAATATTGTATATCATCTGTGTTATTCCTTAGACCAGTCCCTGTGTGTGAGACCACGGACCTCACACTCAAGACTAGGCATTATTGGATATCTGTTTATGAATTGTATCTCTCCTGACTTCTCTTCTGTTTTCTGATTCGGTACCTTCGCACATCTGATCTACTGTTGCCGACCCTGCCTGTCCCTGGTTACCGAATCTGTCTCCTGTCTCTGTACTTTATCTGCCTGTGTGTTGCCGACCCGGCCTGCCCGACCCTTCTGGCTGTCACCCAACCTTTGGGTGCTCAGTCCTCCTGCAGGGGTTCCCTGCTCCTCAGAGGGGGACCCTGCTGCAAATCCAGTCGGGGACTCTCCCTCCTGGAGCCCTTGACTGTAGTAGAGTCTTTCTCTACTTATTGGACCACCTGCTACCCCGGTGGTTCAATTCCTACTGTTACACCAAACACTTACACGCTTCAGGTGTCTAGAGGTTATTACTATATCTGTATTATTGGTGATTCTGCCGATCATCCATAATCAGGTATAGATCTGTATTACTGGTGATACTGCAGATCGCCAATAATCAGATTCTCTCTGGTTGCTGACACCTATCATTACAGAACGCCAGACCAAAACAAAATGGACGCACTTAACAGTCGTCTTGACACACTCACTACCTCGGTGGAAAATCTCATCAGAGTGATGGACGGGTAGCAGGCCCAGATCTCTGCTTTATCTGGGTCACTACAAATCCTTCAGACGACTGTAAATTCAGTGCGATCCCCTCCAGTCACAGACTTAAGAATGTCTGTACCTGAAAAGTTTTCTGGCCATAGATCTGACTTTCAGAATGTTCTGAATTGTGTAATGTCATATTTTAAATTGAGGCCTAACCTGTCAGAAACAGAGGCACAGAGAATTATCTTTATTAAGACCCTACTCTCAGGGGATGCTCAGACCTGGGCGTATAATTTAGCGTCAGGGCATGAAGCACTCAGGTCAGTTGAGGAGTTTTTGAAATCCATGGCCATAATTTATGATGATCCAGACATTTCCTCTACCGCTGAACGGAAGTTGAAAACCTTGCGCCAAGGCAAGGATCCAGTGAAGGTTTATGCAGCTGAGTTCAGGAAATGGTCGGTGTCAGCTAGGTGGGGGGCTTTTGCGTTGCTGGATTGTTTTCTATCAGGGTTGTCAGACACAGTCTCTGAATTGATGTTGGGATACCCTGAACCGAAAACCATTGAGGAAGCAATCTCTTTGGCAGTACGGGTTGATCGTCGGGTACGATATCAAAAACAAACCCGTGGTAAGGACAGGATCAGATATGTCTCCTATGCCACTCCTCCACCTGCCTCACCCCCACCTGAACAAATGCAAATAGGTCAGTCTAAATTGACGCGGTCAGAGAGAAATCGCAGGAAGACAGAACAGCTCTGTTTATACTGTGCAGAGGAGGGTCATAAAGTGCAGAATTGTCCCAGGAAGTCAGGAAACGCTACCGCCTAGGAGTAGTCAGAGGTAATACCTTAGGCGTGCAGTCTTTACCTCTACATAACAATCGTCTGCTACTTCCATGTTCTGTCACATGGAAAGATCAGACTGTCTCCACTGAAGTTTCATTGATTCCGGTTCAGCAGCTAATTTTATAGATTACGAGTTTGCTAAAAAATTGGAAATACTCATGCTTCTCTTGGATCAACCGATCCTGGTCACTGCTGTAGATGACTCTCCTCTGCAGAGTAGACACCCGTTATCCTGTACTCCAAGTTTGCAACTCAGTGTGGAGGTATTACATAGGGAGAATCTGCAATTTCTGGTTTTGCATATGGCAACCTCTACCATCATTCTTGGCATGTCCTGGTTACAAATTCACTCACCTCAGATAGACTGGGTTTCAGGTCAGCTAACGAGCTGGTCATCCCATTGTTATCATCATTGTTTAGCGAAAGTAACCTTGGGTAATACCAACATTCAGGTTGAAGGTGTGCCGAGACAATATACAGAATTTGCTGACATTTTCTGTCCTAAGTCAGCGGACAAACTTCCCCCCCCATCGTGCCTTCGATTGTCCCATCGATCTGAGATCTGGTTGTATGCCGCCCAGAGGCCATCTTTATAACCTGTCTGGGCCGGAGAAACTAGCTATGCAGGAATACCTTCAGGGAAAACTTGGCGAAAGGGTTCATTCATCCCTCTCGTTCATCAGCAGGGGCAGGTTTCTTTTTTGTAAAGAAAAAAGACTGAGGCCTCCGTCCTTGTATTGATTATCGAGGCCTGAATAAGATCACAGTGAAAAACCGCTACCCTTTGCCATTGATTGACGATTTGTTCACGCAAGTGACCAACGCCAAGATTTTTTCCAAGCTAGATCTCAGGGGTGCATACAATCTAGTCCGCATCAGGGATGGTGACGAATGGAAGACGGCCTTCAACACACTCGACGGGCATTACGAGTACCTAGTGATTCCCTTCGGGTTGTGCAACGCACCGGCCGTCTTCCAGGAGTTAATTAATGAGGTGTTCAGGGAAGTGTTGGGGAAGTTTGTTCTGGTCTACTTGGACGACATACTAATCTTTTCATCCAATCTATCTGAACATCGCCAGCATGTCAGATGGGTATTAAAGAAGTTAAGACAGAATCAACTTTATGCCAAACTGGAGAAATGCCTCTTTGAGGTAGAGTCAGTAGCCTTCTTGGGGTACATTATCTCCACTTCTGGTCTCTCGATGGACCCAGGGAAAGTTTCTGCTGTCCTGGAGTGGCCTCAGCCTGTGGGACTGAAGGCACTTCAGAGATTCCTGGGGTTTGCCAATTACTACAGAAGGTTCATTAAGGGGTACTCTACCATCATCTCCCCTCTCACCAGAAAAGAGGCTGACACTCATCACTGGTCACCGGAGGCTCATGCAGCCTTTTCAACCTTAAAAAAAACTGTTTTGTTCTGCTACTCAGGCATGTTGATGTTGCCTTTCCCTTCATCGTGGAGGTTAATGCATCAGAGGTGGGGGTGGGAGCTGTGTTGTCTCAGAAGTCAGGCTTGCAGGGCAAGCTGCACCCATGTGCCTACTTTTCTCGCAGATTTTCACCCGCTGAGAAAAACTATGACATCGGCAACTGGGAGCTCTTGGCCATCAAATTAGCTTTTGAGGAATGGCGACACTGGTTAGAGGGTGCAGAACACATTATCACAGTTTACACAGATCACAAAAATTTGGAGTATATTGAGGGGTCTAAGAGACTTAGCCCTCGCCAGGCCCGGTGGTCCCTGTTTTTTGCAAGATTTAGATTTGTAATCACGTATACTCCCGGAAGTAAGAATGTCAAGGCCGATGCTCTCTCCAGGTGTTTTGAGCCTGAGTCAGTGCAGCCAGCAGCCCCTGAGACCATCCTACCCCCAAAGGTAGTTTTGGCAGCCACTGAGACATGGATAGATTGGACAGCCACTTTGAGTCCCTACCAACAGGATGTTCCAGAGGGGAAACCTGAGGGGGTCATGTTTGTGCCACTGCCTTTCCGCTTACAAATCCTACAATTCTTTCATTCTCACAAAAATGCTGGTCATCCTGGAGCTAGTGTTGGGCGAACATCTAGATGTTCGGGCCGAACAGGCCGAACATGGCCGCGATGTTCGGGTGTTCGAGCCGAACTCCGAACATAATGGAAGTCAATGGGGACCCGAACTGTCGTGCTTTGTAAAGCCTCCTTACATGCTACATACCCCAAATTTACAGGGTATGTGCACCTTGGGAGTGGGTACAAGAGGGAAATTTTTTTTAGCAAAAAGAGCTTATAGTTTTTGAGAAAATCGATTTTCAAAGGGAAAACTGTCTTTTAAATGCGGGAAATGTCTGTTTTCTTTGCACAGGTAACATGCTTTTTGTCGGCATGCAGTCATAAATGTAATACAGATAAGAGGTTCCAGGAAAAAGGAACCGGTAACGCTAACCCAGCAGCAGCACACGTGATGGAACAGGAGGAGGGCGGCGCAGGAGGAGAAGGCCACGCTTTGAGACACAACAACCCAGGCCTTGCATGAGGACAAGAAGCGTGCGGATAGCAATTTGCATTTTGTCGCCATGCAGTCATAAATGTAATACAGATGAGAGGTTCAATAAACAAACAGTAATTGGTGTTGTCCAGAATGCGCACAATGCGTGGGTCGCGTTCAATGCAGTCCTAGGCCGAAGAGGTCATCTCTGCAAACCAGAGTTACAGGGGTGCAAAATTGGTAAAATCCCCCATACGCTTTCATTGCCTCCCTATTTCACTTTCCAAAATCTCACATCTTTTCAAAGGGCAATTGCTCAGCAGTGGCAAATTTTCTAGCATTGTAGGGACCCTTAGGGGGAACATGACTGGTGAGTTTCGGGCCCCTAGGCCAAAGAGGTCATAGCCTAGGGTCACAAAAACCTGTTTATTTGGGCAATTTCAATGGTAGTTATGCTGACGTACATAAATCTCAGCCATGGCCGTTAGCAACGTCTGAATTTCACGAAATGTCTCATGCAGGTAGAAGACATATTGTTAGACTTGGATTCCAAAGATGGGGTCCCTACATCTCTGCAAACCAGAGTTACAGGGGTGCAAAATTGGTAAAATCCCCCATAGGCTTTTATTGCCTCCCTATTTCACTTTCCAAAATCTCACATCTTTTCAAAGGGCAATTGCTCAGCAGTGGCAAATTTTCTAGCATTGTAGGGACCCTTAGGGGGAACATGACTGGTGAGTTTTGGGCCCCTAGGCCGAAGAGGTCATAGCCTAGGGTCACAAAAACCTGTTTATTTGGGCAATTTCAATGGTAGTTATGCTGACGTACATAAATCTCAGCCATGGCCGTTAGCAACGTTTGAATCTCACGAAATGTCTCATGCAGGTAGAAGACATATTGTTAGACTTGGGCTCCAAAGATGGGTTCCCTACATCTCTGCAAACCAGAGTTACAGGGCTCCAAATTTGGTAAAATCCCCCATAGGCTTTCATTGGGCCTCCTATTTACAGTTCCAAAATCTCACATCTTTTCAAAGGGCAATTGCTCAGCAGTGGCAAATTTTCTAGCATTGTAGGGACCCTTAGGGGGAACATGACTGGTGAGTTTCGGGGCCCTAGGCCAAAGAGGTCATAGCCTAGGGTCACAAAAACCTGTTTATTTGGGCAATTTCAATGGTAGTTATGCTGACGTACATAAATCTCAGCCATGGCCGTTAGCAACGTGTGAATTTCACGAAATGTCTCATGCAGGTAGAAGACATATTGTTAGACTTGGATTCCAAAGATGGGGTCCCTACATCTCTGCAAACCAGAGTTACAGGGGTGCAAAATTGGTAAAATCCCCCATAGGCTTTCATTGCCTCCCTATTTCACTTTCCAAAATCTCACATCTTTTCAAAGGGCAATTGCTCAGCAGTGGCAAATTTTCTAGCATTGTAGGGACCCTTAGGGGGAACATGACTGGTGAGTTTCGGGCCCCTAGGCCAAAGAGGTCATAGCCTAGGGTCACAAAAACCTGTTTATTTGGGCAATTTCAATGGTAGTTATGCTGACGTACATAAATCTCAGCCATGGCCGTTAGCAACGTCTGAATTTCACGAAATGTCTCATGCAGGTAGAAGACATATTGTTAGACTTGGATTCCAAAGATGGGGTCCCTACATCTCTGCAAACCAGAGTTACAGGGGTGCAAAATTGGTAAAATCCCCCATAGGCTTTCATTGCCTCCCTATTTCACTTTCCAAAATCTCACATCTTTTCAAAGGGCAATGGCTCAGCAGTACCAAATTTTCTAGCATTGTAGGGACTCTTAGGGGGATCATGACTGGTGAGTTTTGCCACTGCTGAGCCATTGCCCTTTGAAATGGTGTGAGATTTTGGAACGGTAAATAGTAGGCCCAATGAAAGCCTATGGGGGATTTTACCAATTTTGGAGCCCTGTAACTCTGGTTTGCAGAGATGTAGAGACCCCATCTTTGGAATCCAAGTCTAACAATATGTCTTCTACCTGCATGAGACATTTCGTGAGATTCAGACGTAGCTAACGGCCATTGCTGCGATTTATGTACGTCAGACTCGCCACCATTGAAATAGCCCAAATAAACAGGTTTTTGTGACCCTAGGCTATGACCTCTTCGGCCTAGGGGCCCAAAACTCACCAGTCATGTTCCCCCTAAGGGTCCCTACAATGCTAGAAAATTTGCCACTGCTGAGCAATTGCCCTTTGAAAAGATGTGAGATTTTGGAAAGTGAAATAGGGAGGCAATGAAAGCGTATGGGGGATTTTACCAATTTTGCACCCCTGTAACTCTGGTTTGCAGAGATGTAGGGACCCCATCTTTGGAATCCAAGTCTAACAATATGTCTTCTACCTGCATGAGACATTTCGTGAAATTCAGACGTTGCTAACGGCCATGGCTGAGATTTATGTACGTCAGCATAACTACCATTGAAATTGCCCAAATAAACAGGTTTTTGTGACCCTAGGCTATGACCTCTTTGGCCTAGGGGCCCGAAACTCACCAGTCATGCTCCCCCTAAGGGTCCCTACAATGCTAGAAAATTTGCCACTGCTGAGCAATTGCCCTTTGAAAAGATGTGAGATTTTGGAAAGTGAAATAGGGAGGCAATGAAAGCCTATGGGGGATTTTACCAATTTTGGACCCCTGTAACTCTGGTTTGCAGAGATGTAGGGACCCCATCTTTGGAATCCAAGTCTAACAATATGTCTTCTACCTGCAATTCAGACGTTGCTAACGGCCATGGCTGAGATTTATGTACGTCAGCATCACTACCATTGAAATTGCCCAAATAAACAGGTTTTTGTGCCCCTAGGCTATGACCTCTTCGGCCTAGGACTGCATTGAAAGCGACCGACGCATTGTGCGCATTCTGGACAACACCAATTACTGTTTAGTGTTTATTGAACCTCTCATCTGTATTACATTTATGACTGCATGGCGACAAAATGCAAATTGCTATCCGCACGCTTCTTGTCCTCATGCAAGGCCTGGGTTGTTGTGTCTCAAAGCGTGGCCTTCTCCTCCTGCGCCGCCCTCCTCCTGTTCCATCACGTGTGCTGCTGCTGGGTTAGCGTTACCGGTCCCTTTTCCTGGAACCTCTTATCTGTATTACATTTATGACTGCATGCCGACAAAAAGCATGTTACCTGTGCAAAGAAAACAGACATTTCCCGCATTTAAAAGACAGTTTTCCCTTTGAAACTTTAAAATCGATTTTCTCAAAAACTATAAGCTCTTTTTGCTAAAAAAATTTTTCCTCTTGTACCCACTCCCAAGGTGCACATACCCTGTAAATTTGGGGTATGTAGCATGTAAGGAGGCTTTACAAAGCACGAAAGTTCGGGTCCCCATTGACTTCCATTATGTTCGGAGTTCGACTCGAACACCCGAACATCGCGACCATGTTCGGCCCGAACCCGAACATCTAGATGTTCGCCCAACACTACACGTGACCCGTTCGGCCAATCACAGCGCTAGCTGAACGTTCGGGGAACGTTCGGTCATGCGCTCTTAGTTCGGCCATATGGCCGAACAGTTTGGCCGAACACCATCAGATGTTCGGCCGAACTCGAACATCACCCGAACAGGGTGATGTTCTGCAGAACCCGAACAGTGGCGAACACTGTTCGCCCAACACTACCTGGAGCCACCAGAACTCAGGATCTACTAGCTAGATGTGCCTGCTGGCCTACCTTGGCTACAGATTGTAAGGAGTTTGTAAGAGAGTGTGCGGTATGTGCGAGGAGTAAGCCCGCTCGTCAGGCCCCCGTTGGCACTTTACAGTCCTTGCCAGTCCCCAATGAACCCTGGACTCATATTTCCATGGATTTTGTGGGGGAACTCCTTAGGACTGAAGGCAAGTCGGTCATTTGGGTGGTAGTGGACCGTTTCAGTAAGATGGCACACTTTGTCCCTCTGAAAGGACTCCCCTCGGCCCAGGAATTGGCTGATCTCTTCATGGAACACATCTTCCGGCTGCATGGCATTCCGGAAAATGTAGTGTCAGATCGGGGAGTCCAATTTGTTTCAAAATTTTGGAGGGCCTTTTGCCATCAATTAGATATGGAACTCACATTCTCATCAGGCTATCACCCACAGACCAACGATCAGACCAAGAGAGTTAACCAATCTCTGGAACAATTTCTCAGGTGTTATGTTGCTAATGCGCAAACTGATTGGGTAAAGTTTTTGCCATTTGCAGAGTTTGCGCACAACAACCTGAAGAGCTCTTCTTCTGGGTTCTCTCCAATCCAGGTGGTGTCAGGGAGATCACCCAAGTTTGCTCCCTTGCCGGTCGCATCTACTCCATTTCCAGCTCTGGGGGACTGGCAAAGGGCCCTGAAAGAGATTTGGGGAATGGTTAAGAGGAACCTAGGGAAAGCTTTCCAAACCCAGAAGAAGCAAGCAGATAAACATCGGTCTATAGAGTGGAGTTTCTCTCCAGGAGATTTGGGATGGGTGTCCACTCATCACTTGGCTTTAAAGCAATTGTCACCCAAGCTGGGCCCTAAGTTTATAGGACCTTTTCCAGTGACCAAGAAAATTAATAATGTCACATATGCCGTTGATCTCCCAGCCAGTATTAAAGGTGTGAGATCATTCCATGTGTCCCTGTTAAAACCAGCAGTACAGGTGGACTCCTCTCCCCCGCCCCCCTTTGTTGGTGGACGACCAACCAGAGTATGAGATTGAAAAGATTCTGGATTCTCGCCTGGTGCAGAATTCTGTGCAGTATTTGGTCCACTGGAAGGGATATGGCATAGAGGAGAGATCTTGGGTGCCAGATTGTCGCATGCATGCGGAATTTTAAAGAAAGAGTTCCATGACTTACATCCTGGGAAGCCTGGTGGAGAGTGTCCGGAGAACCCTCCTCGGGGGGGGATTACTGTGACGGATTGTGGAGAAACCGCCGCGCGTTCTGGCAGTTAGGGGCGGCAGAATCCGCGCACAGAGCGGCGGTTTCCCCGCAGCAACATGCTTCTGGTTTGCCTGGACCTAGTAGTGCACACAGATGGAGAGCTACGCGCGCCGCAAGACAGGCTCTTTATGCCAATAGGAGAAGGGTCAGCTGATCGAGGCGGTCAGCTGATCCCAGCTCAGCAGGTGATTGGTTGATGGGAGCTGGGCGGCGCTGTGGAGCGCTTTACTATATATATATATCTCTTGCTGTTCAGTTGCTGGTTGTCTGGCATTGCGAATACCTATGTGTTAGCACTCAGACCTTAGTCAGATCCTTCAGTGTGGTGGAACCAGGAGGACCTGGGAATCCACACTTAGCCAGTTCACTGTATTATCATCTGTGTTATTCCTTAGACCAGTTCCAGGGTGTAGAGACCACGGACCTCACACCCCAGACTAGGAATATTGTATATCATCTGTGTTATTCCTTAGACCAGTTCCAGGGTGTAGAGACTACGGACCTCACACCCCAGTCTAGGAATATTGTATATCACCTGTGTCATTCCTTAGACCAGTCCCTGTGTGTGAGACCACAGACCTCACACTCAAGACTAGGCATTATTGGATATCTGTTTATGAATTGTATCTCTCCTGACTTCTCTTCTGTTTTCTGATTCGGTACCTTCGCACATCTGATCTACTGTTGCCGACCCTGCCTGTCCCTGGTTACCGAATCTGTCTCCTGTCTCTGTACTTTATCTGCCTGTGTGTTGCCGACCCGGCCTGCCCGACCCTTCTGGCTGTCACCCAACCTTTGGGTGCTCAGTCCTCCTGCAGGGGTCCCCTGCTCGTCAGAGGGGGGCCCTGCTGCAAATCAAGTCGGGGACTCTCCCTCCTGGAGCCCTTGACTGTAGTAGAGTCTTTCTCTACTTATTGGACCACCTGCTACCCCAGTGGTTCAATTCCTACTGTTACACCAAACACTTACATGCTTCAGGTGTCTAGAGGTTATTACTATATCTGTATTATTGGTGATTCTGCCGATCATCCATAATCAGGTATAGATCTGTATTACTGGTGATACTGCAGATCGCCAATAATCAGATTGTCTCTGGTTGCTGACACCTATCGTTACACTCGTGTGTTGCCGACCTGGCCTGTCTGACCCTTCTGGCTGTCACTCATCCCTTGAGTGATCAGTCTTTCTGTACTACTCGTGACACTAACCCTCCAGGTGTCACTTAGCTGCAAGGGCTACCTGCTCCTCAGGAAGTCCTTCTTGCAGTTCAGTCAGGGGGCTCTACCCTATAGGAGTCCACTGGCTGCAGTACAGTCTGATTCCCAATCCATCAGGGAATCCTTGGCTGCAGTACAGTCTGTCTCTCCTTCCCTTGAGGAGGTCAGCTTGAGGACAGCCAGTGGGCACCTGCACCTTAGGGGTCCACTGGCTGCAGTAGAGTCTGTATCTTCCACTCCTCGGGAGATAACCTTTCTTACTGTTGCACCAAACACTTTACCACATTAGGTGTCCTGTGTCAAGCTATACTGGTATTATTGGTGATTCTGCAGATCACACATAATTGGGTATAGCATCTGTGTTATTGGTGATACTGCAGACCACCAATAATCAGAAATACTCTGTGTGCTGACACCAATCGTTACAAGTCCGATTTTTGTTCTACCAAACGAAAGAGAACCTGTTACTAGCAACTAGGAAAATGAGATCACTGCCAGATCCTTTCTCCAAGATACAATTATACGCGGATCTATCGCAAGTGACACTACAGACCAGAAGAAGTCTGCAACCTATAGCTAAAGCCCTGATGAACGCACAAATTACATACAAATGGGGTTTCCCCACTAAACTTTTGTTCTCAGTCCACAAACAAGCACTACTCTATCACAACTCTGGAATCCGGAGCCAATCTCCTAAAACAACTGAAAATTCAGCTCCTAGGAGACCCTGCTGCTTTTACAAAAAAAAACAACCTACACAGCGGAACCCCTTTGCCTCTCCCTTCAAGAACTAAGCAGGCACAACTGATAACCGCAGCCGAACCAGGCCAACTGTGTTTGTAAGTCTTTCTACAAGTGCTTATAGCGCTGAGCAATCGTTAAATTGCTATTCCCCAATATGTGGTGTAGATTTTTGAATTTATGCTCTACACCAGGGGTCCCCAACCTTTTCCGGCCCGGGGACCGCTTTCTGATCAAATTTTTCTCCGGGGACCGCCGGGGGGGGGGGGGGGGGGGGGTGGAGGTTGGAGGGGTCAGGAGGAGGATGTGGGTGGTGTGCGGCCTAGTGGACAGTGTTGTGCGCAGCGGGTTATGGGGGGGAGGGGTTTGGGTGCGGCAGCATGGCTAGTATAGTTGCCCCAGTATAGGGAGTTTAGTTGCCCCAGTATGGCTAGTATAGTTAACCAAGTATAGTGCCCCAGTATAGCTAGTATAGTGCCCAGCATGGCTAGTATAGTGCCCAGCATGGCTAGTAAAGTGCCCAGTATAGGTAGGTAGTGGCCCAGTATAGCTAGTATAGTGCCCCAGCATGGCTAGTATAGTGCCCCAGGATGGCTAGTATAGTGCCCAGCATGGCTAGTATAGTGCCCAGCATGGCTAGTATAGTGCCCAGCATGGCTAGTATAGTGCCCCAGCATGGCTAGTATAGTGCCCCAGGATGGCTAGTATAGTGCCCAGCATGGCTAGTATAGTGTCCAGCATGGCTAGTATAGTGCCCCAGGATGGCTAGTATAGTGCCCCAGCATGGATAGTATAGTGCCCAGTATAGGTAGGTGGTGCCCCCGCGGCCGCCGCTTCTGTTACCTTATGAGCGGGCGGCCGCTTCCGGATTCCCCCAGGCGCCGCTCTCCTTCAGTATCTCCGATAACAGCAGCGCATCTTGTGGAGGCGGGAAGGAGGCGGGGCAGAGGCTTACTGTAGCGGCGATATGCTATGCCGCTACCATGGCAACCGCTGCCCCGCCTCCTTCCCTCCTCCGCAAGACGCGCTGCTGTTATCGGAGATATTGAAGGAGAGCGGCGCCTGGGGTAATCCGTAAGTGGCCGCCCGCTCATAAGGCAACTGGAGCGGCGGCCGCGGGGGAGAGGTGCGAGAGGACTGACCCGCCGCGGCCCAGCTGGAAACTGCCAACGGACCGGCAGTGGGCTGCGGCCCGGTGCTTGGGGACCCCTGCTCTACACTCAATTGGCTCTCACCAAGTACTTCTGTTTATGTTTTTATAGCTGTTTATATTTTTATAGCTGTTAAGAAGCTGCACCTCACCTTACAGATTACGTCATCTAAGAGTCTCAACACTATGATATTAATGATATATATGTTTCTATACCACGGTATGCGTGCTATAAATAAAAAAAAAGAGATAACAGGTAATGGCTAATGTCCCTTATATCCGAGTCTACTCAATGTCAGAGGACTGAATTCAGCCTTCAAAAGGAGATTACTATGGAAGGATGCTAAACTGGAAAATTGAATACTTACCTTCGGCAATTTTCCTTTCCTGGTGCATCTCCATGACAGCATACTATTGGGCAGTATTTCCTCTCTGACTGCCTATTAGGACCTCCCTGAATCTTTAAATGCCTATTCTCCACCCCTCTCCTCATTCCTTGTCATAGCCGAGACGGCCATGGGTGGGGTTGTATGCTGTCATGGAGATGCACCCGGAAAGGAAAATTGCCGAAGGTAAGTATTCAATTTTCCAGTTCCCTGGTGCCTCCATGACAGCATACTATTGGGCCCTAACTAATAATGAAAAAGAAGGGCGGGAACAAAATTGAATTCTATACACACTTTAATGAAGAAATATTTACAATGAAACACATATTTTAGTCAATTGCATTAACAGCTGCAGAAATTACTGACTTTCCATATCCTGCTGCAGATAAAGCCGCTGGCTCTATCTTATAATGAGAAATAAAGGTATGACTTGTTGACCAGTTAGCAGCTCTACATATAGTCTCCATGGATGCATTTCCTTGAGCTGCCCAAGAGGCTGACATCCCTCTTGTCGTATGTGCAGGTACCACTTTAGGAATCTGTAGTCCTTTGGATTTATAAGCTTTTTGTATCACTGCCACCAGCCAAGCTGCTATACAGGATCTTCTAAAAAAATTAGCATATTGTGATAAAGTTCATTATTTCCTGTAATGTACTGATAAACATTAGACTTTCATATATTTTAGATTCAAATACACACAACTGAAGTAGTTCAAGCCTTTTATTGTTTTAATATTGATGATTTTGGCATACAGCTCATGAAAACCCAAATTTCCTATCTCAAAAAATTAGCATATTTCATCCGACCAGAAAAGGAAAGTGTTTTTAGAACAAAAAAAGTCAACCTTCAAATAATTATGTTCAGTTATGCACTCAATACTTGGTCGGGAATCCTTTTGCAGAAATGACTGCTTCAATGCGGCGTGGCATGGAGGCAATCAGCCTGTGGCACTGCTCAGGTGTTATGGAGGCCCAGGATGCTTCGATAGCAGCCTTAAGCTCATCCAGAGTGTTGGGTCTTGCGTCTCTAAACTTTCTCTTCACAATATCCCACAGATTCTCTATGGGGTTCAGGTCAGGAGAGTTGGCAGGCCAATTGAGCACAGTAATACCATGGTCAGTAAACCATTTACCAGTGGTTTTGGCACTGTGAGCAGGTGCCAGGTCGTGCTGAAAAATGAAATCTTCATCTCCATAAAGCTTTTCAGCAGATGGAAGCATGAACCCACTTTTGAACCAGAAACAGTGGCAGAAGCGCCTGACCTGGGCTACAGAGAAGCAGCACTGGACTGTTGCTCAGTGGTCCAAAGTACTTTTTTCAGATGAAAGCAACTTTTACATGTCATTCGGAAATCAAGATGCCAGAGTCTGGAGGAAGACCGGAGAGAGGGAAATGCCAAAATGCCTGAAATCCAGTGTCAAGTACCCACAGTCAGTGATGGGCTGGAGTGCCATGTCAGCTGCTGGTGTTGGTCCACTGTGTTTTATGAAGGGCAGGGTCAATGCAGCTAGCTAGCAGGAGATTTTGGAGCACTTCCTGCTTCCATCTGCTGAAAAGCTTTATGGAGATGAAGATTTCATTTTTCAGCACGACCTGACACCTGCTCACAGTGCCAAAACCACTGGTAAATGGGTTACTGACCATGGTATTACTGTGCTCAATTGGCCTGCCAACTCTCCTGACCTGAACTCCATAGAGAATCTGTGGGGTATTGTGAAGGGAAAGTTGAGAGACGCAAGACCCAACACTCTGGATGAGCTTAAGGCCGCTATCGAAGCATCCTGGGCCTCCATAACACCTGAGCAGTGCCACAGGCTGATTGCCTCCATGCCACGCCACATTGAAGCAGTAATTTCTGCAAAAGGGATTCCCGACCAAGTATTGAGTGCATAACTGAACATAATTACTTGAAGGTTGACTTTTTTTGTTTTAAAAACACTTTTCTTTTATTGGTCAGATGAAATATGCTAATTTTTTGAGATCGGAAATTTGGGTTTTCATGAGCTGTATGCCAAAATCATCAATATTAAAACAATAAAAGACTTGAACTAGTTCAGTTGTGTGTATTTGAATCTAAAATATATGAAAGTCTGATGTTTATCAGTACATTACAGAAAATAATGAACTTTATCGCAATATGCTAATTTTTTGAGAAGATCCTGTAGTTCTTACTGCAGCAGCCTGCCCTCTTCTATAGCCAAGTGCAGTGGCGGCTCCAGGATTTTTTTTAGGGGGTGCTATGCAGGTGCTGGACCAATTCCCGGGGGAGCTGACGACCTGCGGTGCTTCTCGCCGCGGCAAAAATGGGTGTGGCTAAGCGCGCCACGGCGAAAAAATGGACGTGGTCATGACCGGATGAGGGCGGGGCTAACTGTAATTTAAAGTAAACCCAGGGTGAGAGTGATATGGTGGCTGCCATATTTATTTCCTTTTAAACAATTTTAGTTGCCTGGCTGCCCTGCTGATGTATTGGCTGCAGTAGTGAACTGAATTACACCAGAAACAAGCATGCAGCTAATCTTGTCAGTTCTGACAATATTGTCAGAAACCCCTGACCTGCTGCATGCTTGTTCAGGGTCTATGGTTGAAAGAATTAGAGGCAGAGGACCAACACGGCAGCCAGGCAGCTGGTATTACTTAAAAGGAGATAAATATGGCAGCCTCAATATTATTCTCACCTCGGGTTTCCTTTAAAAGTGCAACGCAGAGACAGAGGGCCCAAGTTTTGGTGACCCTTTCCCCAGAAAATTCATATAATTGTGCAGGTTTTCTCAAGAAAATACACGTAATGTGAGCAGATTTGAACAAAAAACACGTTCAATGACCCCAATATATGCACAATCGTTATCAGATATGACCCCAATATATGCACAACCGTTATCAGATATGACCCCAATATATGCACAATCGTTATCAGATATGACCCCAATATGCACAACCGTTATCAGATATGACCTCAATATGCACAATCCTTATCAGATCTGACCCCAATATGCACAATCGTTATCAGATATGACCCCAATATGCACAACCGTTATCAGATATGACCCCAATATGCACAATCGTTATCAGATATGACCCCAATATGCACAACCGTTATCAGATATGACCCCAAGATGCACAATCGTTATCAGATATGACCCCAATATGCACAACCGTTATCAGATATGACCCCAATATGCACAATCGTTATCAGATATGACCCCAATATGCACAATCGTTATCAGATATGACCCCAATATGCACAACCGTTATCAGATATGACCCCAATATGCACAATCGTTATCAGATATGACCCCAATATGCACAACCGTTATCAGATATGACCCCAATATGCACAACCGTTATCAGATCTGACCCCAATATGTACAATCCTTATCAGATATGACCCCAATATGCACAATCCTTATCAGATCTGACCCCAATATGCACAATCCTTATCATCTCTGACCCCAATATGCACAATCCTTATCAGATCTGACCCCAATCAGCAGCACCACCTGAAAAAGAAAAGAAAAACCCATTTACTCACCTAGTCAGAAGACCTCCTGTTCTGACCTCCTCCTCTTCCGACCTCCTTGTGGCGCGCAGCTCAGCTCCCACGATCCTCTTCCTTCCTGCAGCAGCCTGCATCCGGCGAGCAGGGCTACGGGAAAATGGCCGCCAGAAGGCCCTGCCACTGCAGACTCCAAGTCTGCAGAGCAGGGCTTCGGGCGGCCATCTTACCATAGCCCTGCCTGCTGCTCCGGGCTGCTGCTGTGACTGCCTTGGCGTCTCTTAGACGCCTGAAGTCAGTTCACGCCAGGGGTGCTTTGGGGGTGCTTGGACAAATTTAGGGAGTGCTTGAGCACCCCCAAGCACCCCCCTGGCGCCGCCACTGGCCAAGTGGCACTACAAATAGTCTTTCAGAATTTCTGAATGTCTTTGTTCTCTCTATATACTCCTGTAGTAAGGATACCAGATCCAAGGGATGGGGTGAGTCCCCGTCCTCTCTGTTGATATATCTTGGCAAAGTCCACTCCTGATTAAAATGTTTTGACATTGCCACCTTTGGAACAAAAGAATGTACTGGGTAAAGTACTACTCTGTCTGTGAAAAATTCTATAAATGGCGTCTGACTGCTTAGAGCTTGGAGTTCAGATACTCGCCTTTCTGATGTTATTGCAACTATAAACGCTGTTTTAAGCTTCAAGTCTTTTAATGAACAATTCTGTACTGGAACAAACGGCTCTCCTCATAGAAACTGTAGAACTAGGGGAAGGTCCCAGCTTGGGAACCTAGGAGTTCTTGGCGGCCTTATCTTTAAGGATGCTTTAAAGAATTGTTTTATTAACGGCTCTTCTGCCCATGGTTGACCGAGTATTGTAGACAATGCCGATATATGCCCTCTCAATGTACTATGTGCTAATCCCATCTCTAACCCCCTATTTAGGAATAATAAGATGTTTGCAGTCTCTGGTTCAAGGGGGTCAAACTTAAATTCTTCTGCAAATTTTTTTGCGAAACATTGCCAAACCCTGTCATAAGATGCCATAGTAGTAGGCTTTCTTGCCGCTAATAACGTAGCCACCACCTGCTGTGGACATCCTGATTCTAACAACCTAGCCCTTTCAATCTCCAGGCCATGAGGGACAATTTTTGAGGATTTGGATGATAGAACTCTTTCTGAATCAATAGATCCTGTTTGTCCGGTAACTTGAGAGGCGGTTCCGTATTCATCTGCATTATGAGCGGAAACCAAGGTCTCCTCGGGCAGTATGGTAGGACTGCTACTACTACTTTGTCGGAGGCTCTTAACTACTTGAGGACCGTGGGCTTTACCCCCCCCCCCCCCTTAAGGACCAGGCACTTTTTTTCCATTCAGACCACTGCAGCTTTCACGGTTTATTGCTCACTCATACAACCTACCACCTAAATGAATTTTGGCTCCTTTTCTTGTCACTAATAAAGCTTTCTTTTGGTGCTATTTGATTGCTGCTGCGATTTTTACTTTTTATTATATTCATCAAAAAAGACATGAATTTTGGCAACAAAATGATTTTTTTAACTTTCTGTGCTGACATTTTTCAAATAAAGTAAAATTTCTGTATACATGCATCATGAAAAATGTGGACAAACATGTTTTTGATAAAAAAAACAAACCCATTCAGTGTATATTTATTGGTTTGGGTAAAAGTTATAGCGTTTACAAACTATGGTGCAAAAAGTGAATTTTCCCATTTTCAAGCATCTATGACTTTTCTGACCCCCTGTCATGTTTCATGAGGGGCTAGAATTCCAGGATAGTATAAATACCCCCCAAATGACCCCATTTTGGAAAGAAGACATCCCAAAGTATTCACTGAGAGGCATGGTGAGCTCATAGAAGATATTTTTTTTGTCACAAGTAAGCGGAAAATGACACTTTGTGACAAGGTTTCAATTTCTTCTAACTTGCGACAAAAAAAAAATGAAATCTGCCACGGACTCACCATGCCCCTCTCTGAATACCTTGAAGTGTCTACTTTCCAAAATGGGGTCATTTATGGGGTGTGTTTACTGTCCTCGCATTTTGGGGGGTGCTAATTTGTAAGCACCCCTGTAAAGCCTAAAGGTGCTCATTGGACTTTGGGCCCCTTAGCGCAGTTAGGCTGCAAAAAAGTGCCACACATGTGGTATTGCCGTACTCAGTAGAAGTAGTATAATGTGTTTTGGGGTGTATTTTTACACATACCAATGCTGGGTGGGAGAAATATCTCTGTAAATGACAATTTTTTCATTTTTTTTACACACAATTGTCCATTTACAGAGAGATTTCTCCCACTCAGCATCGGTATGTGTAAAAATACACCCCAAAACACATTATATTACTTCTCCTGAGTACAGCGATACCACATGTGTGGCACTTTTTTGCACCCTAACTGCGCTTAGGGGCCCAAAGTCCAATGAGTACCTTTAGGATTTCACAGGTCATTTTGAGAAATTTTGTTTCAAGACTACTCCTCACGGTTTAGGGCCCCTAAAATGCCAGGACAGTATAGAAACCCCACAAATGACGCCATTTTAGAAAGACGACACCCCAAGGTATTCCGTTAGGAGTATGGTGAGTTCATAGAAGATTTTATTTTTTGTCACAAGTTAGCGGAAAATGACACTTTGTGAAAAAAACCAATAAAAATCAATTTCCGCTAACTTGTGACAAAAAATAAAATCTTCTATGAACTCACCGTACTACTAACAGAATACCTTGGGGTGTCTTCTTTCTAAAATGGAGTCATTTGTGGGGTTACTATACTGTCCTGGCATTTTAGGGGCCCTAAACCGTGAGGAGTAGTCTTGAAACAAAATTTCTCAAAATGACCTGTGAAATCCTAAAGGTACTCATTGGACTTTGGGCCCCTTAGCGCAGTTAGGGTGCAAAAAAGTGCCACACATGTGGTATCGGCGTACTCAGGAGAAGTAGTACAATGTGTTTTGGGGTGTATTTTTACACATACCCATGCTGGGTGGGAGAAATAACTCTGTAAATGGATAATTGTGTGTAAAACAATCAAAAGATTGTCATTTACAGAGGTATTTCTCCCACCCAGCATGGGTATGTGTAAAAATACACCCCAAAACACATTATACTACTTCTCCCGAGTACGACGATACCACAATGTGTGGCACTTTTTTGCACCCTAACTGCGCTAAGGGGCCCAAAGTCCAATGAGTACCTTTAGGATTTCACAGGTCATTTTTGTTTCAAGACTACTCCTCGCGGTTTAGGGCCCCTAAAATGCCAGGGCAGTATAGGAACCCCACTAATGATCCCGTTTTAGAAAGAAGACACCTCAAGGTATTCCGTTAGGAGTATGGTGAGTTTATAGAAGTTTTTATTTTTTTGTCACAAGTTAGCAGAAATTGATTTTAATTGTTTTTTTTTTCACAAAGTGTCATTTTCCGCTAACTTGTGACAAAAAAATAAAATCTTCTTTGAACTCACCATACTCCTAACAGAATACCTTTGGGTGTCTTTTTTCTAAAATGGGGTCATTTGTGGGGTTCCTATACTGCCCTGGCATTTTAGGGGCCCTAAACCGTGAGGAGTAGTCTTGAAACCAAATGTCGCAAAATGACCTGTGAAATCCTAAAGGTACTCATTGGACTTTGGGCCCCTTAGCGTACTTAGGGTGTAAAAAAGTGCCACACATGTGGGTCCGCCGTACTCAGGAGAAGTAGTATAATGTGTTTTGGGGTGTATTTTTACACATACCCATGCTGGGTGGGAGAATTATCTCTGTAAATGACAATTGTTTGATTTTTTTACACACAATTGTCCATTTACAGAGAGAATTCTCCCACCTAGCATGGGTATGTGTAAAAATACACCCCAAAACACATTATACTACTTTTCATGAGTACGGTGGTACCACATGTGTGACACTTTTTTGCAGCCTAGGTGCGCTAAGGAGCCCAAAGTCCTATTCACAGGTCATTTTGAGGCATTTGTTTTCTAGACTACTCCTCACGGTTTAGGGCCCCTAAAATGCCAGGGCAGTATAAGAACCCCACAAGTGACCCCATTTTAGAAAGAAGACACCCCAAGGTATTCCGTTAGGTGTATGGCGAGTTCATAGAAGATTTTATTTTTTGTCACAAGTTAGTGAAAAATGACACTTTGTGGAAAAAAAACAATAAAAATCAATTTCCGCTAACTTTTGACAAAAAATAAATTCTATGAACTCGTCATACACCTAACAGAATACCTTGGGGTGTCTTTTTTCTAAAATGGGGTCACTTGTGGGGTTCCTATACCGCCCTGGCATTTTACGGGCCTACAACCGTGAGTAGTCTGGAAACCAAATGTCTCAAAATGACTGTTCAGGGGTATAAGCATCTGCAAATTTTGATGACAGGTGGTCTATGAGGGGGCGAATTTTGTGGAACCGGTCATAAGCAGGGTGGCCTTTTAGATGACCGGTTGTATTGGGCCTGATCTGATGGATAGGAGTGCTAGGGGGGTGACAGGAGGTGATTGATGGGTGTCTCAGGGGGTGGTTAGAGGGGAAAATAGATGCAATCAATGCACTGGGGAGGTGATCGGAAGGGGGTCTGAGGGGGATCTGAGGGTTTGGCCGAGTGATCAGGAGCCCACACGGGGCAAATTAGGGCCTGATCTGATGGGTAGGTGTGCAAGGGGGTGACAGGAGGTGATTGATGATGGGTGTCTCAAGGTGTGATTAGAGGGGGGAATAGATGCAAGCAATGCACTGGCGAGGTGATCAGAGCTGGGGTCTGAGGGCGTTCTGAGGGTGTGGACGGGTGATTGAGTGCCCTAGGGGCAGATAGGGGTCTAATCTGATAGGTAGCAGTGACAGGGGGTGATTGATGGGTAATTAGTGGGTGTTTAGGGTAGAGAACAGATGTAAACACTGCACATGGGAGGTGATCGGACGTCGGATCTGCGGGCGATCTATTGGTGTGGGTGGGTGATCAGATTGCCCGCAAGGGGCAGGTTAGGGGCTGATTGATGGGTGGCAGTGACAGGGGGTGATTGATGGGTGATTTATGGGTGATTGACAGGTGATTGACAGGTGATTGACAGGTGATCAGGGGGGATAGATGCATACAGTACACGGGGGGGTGGTTTGGGGGGGGGGTCTGTGGAGAATCTGAGGGGTGGGGGGGTGATCAGGAGGGAGCAGGGGGCAGTTAGGGACCTAATAAAAAAATAGCAGTGACAGATAGTGACAGGGAGTGATTGATGGGTGATTAGGGGGGTGATTGGGTGCAAACAGGGGTCTGGGGGGTGGGCAGGGGGGGAGGTCTGAGGGGTGCTGTGGGCGATCTGGGGCAGGGGGGGGGGAAATCAGTGTGCTTGGGTGCGACATAGGGTGGCTGCAGCCTGCCCTGGTGGTACCTCGGACACTGGGACCACCAGGGCAGGAGGCAGCCTGTATAATACACTTTGTAAACATTACAAAGTGTATTATACACTTTGTATGCGGCGATCCGGGTGCTAGTAACCCGCCGGCGCTTCCGAATGGCCGGCGGGTTACAGCGCGAGGGGGGCGGAGCCAGGCGCCGGCGGCCGATCGCATCACGAATGATGCGATCGCGCCGCCCATGCCCCTACAAGGACCGCAGCCATTTGTCTATACGGCGGTCCTTGCGGGGTCCACTTCCCGGCCGCCAATTGTCTATACGGCGGTCGGTAAGTGGTTAAAAACCACTTAAGGACCAGCTAACGTCCATAGGCGTCAGCAGGTCTTAAGTGGGTTACCATGGAAACGGTCGCTCGATCGAGCGGCCTTTCCATGTCAGTTCACGGAGGGTGTCTCCGTGAACAGCCGGAGAGCGCCGTAGAGCAGATCGGCGATCCCCGGCCTCTGATTGGCCGGGGATCGCCGTCATTTGATAGGCTGAAGCCTATCCTACAATGCGCAGGAATGATATCCGTCCTGCGCTGCTCACAGGGGGAGGGAGAGGGAGAGAGCGCCAAAAACACTGCAGAGGGGGGCTTTGAAGAGCCCCCCGCAAAGTGCAGCAAGCCGGCGGTGATCAGACCCCCCCAGGAGGACATCCCCCTAGTGGGGAAAAAAGGGGGTAAGTCTGGTCGCCCTGGCTATTTCCTGATCAGTGCTGCGGGCTGGAGAGTCCACGCAGCACCGATCAGAAGAAAATCCCCTGGTCCTTAAGAAACCTGTGAATCAACGGTACTGGCGGAAAGGCATATGCCAGAGCAAACATCCACTGTTGACAGAGGGCATCCACACCGGCAGATCTCTGCATCTGATACCTCAAGTAAAACTTGGGGAGCTTGTTGTTCTGATTGGAAGCAAACAAATCCATCTCTAAACCTCTCCACCTCTCGGCTATCATTCCAAATACTGATTGATTGAGAGACCACTCGTTGTTGTCTATTTTGTGTTGTGAAAGCTGATCTGCTTGAACATTGTGACGCCCTGGAAGATAGACTGCTGATATATTCTGTAGATATGTTTGCACCAGTGTCAGGATGGGGAATACTTCCTCCATCAGATGAAGACTGTGCGTCCCAGTTGTCTCTTTACATATGAAACTGCCGCTTGATTGTCCATTCGAAAGAGGACTGATTGACCTGTAACTAAAGGGAGAAAGGCTAATAAAGCTTGAAGAGCAGCTCTTAGCTCCAGAACGTTGGACACTAGATGAGCAGTTGGATAGTCCCATACTCCCTGTATCGCCCAGTCTCTGTAGATTGCACCCCAACCATGCTGACTAGCATCCGTTGTTATCACCTGCCAATCCGGTAGTTGTAAACTGTGCCCCTTCTGTAGATTGTCCTTGTTGATTCACCATGTCAGACTTGTCCTCATGAAGGGTGTGACTGATATTAATTGATTCAGATCTGTCAGATTCCATTGTCTTAAGACTCCCCACTGGAAGGCCCTCATGTTCCAGTGTGACCACTTTACTAACGGAATGGTTGAAGCCATGGATCCCAAAACTTTCAAGGCCTGCCTGGCAGATATTTCCTGACATCCTTGAATGACAGTCAACTGTCGGCTTAATTTTATTATCTTGTCTCCTGGTAACTGGACTATCCCTGACTTTGTACAGGACTCTGCTCCCAGGAAAACTAAGCACTGTGTCGACTGAGGCTGACTCTTTTGTAGATTCAAGATCCATCCAAATTTCTGAAGAGTTTGTATTGTGTAATCTCTGTGCATGATTAATATCTCTCTGGTCTGAGCCACTATCAGGATATCGTCCAAATAGTGTAGTATCCTTATCTTGTTCTTCCTGAGACGTGCAATTATAGGAAGTAAAACTTTCGTAAAAGTCCTGGGAGAGGTACAGAGACCAAAAGGTAGGCATGAGAACTGCAGGGGGACATCTTCCACTACAAAACGCAAATAACTTTGATATGAAGGATGGACTGGTACGTGAAAAAAAGCATCGAGGTCTATTGAACACATCCAATCGTTTATCTGTATTGCAAGGATTACTGTCTGTAAAGACTCCATCTTGAAACGGGGAATTCTTATATGATTGTTCAACTGTCTGAGATATTGGTCCCCAATCTCCTGACTTTTTCTTGATTAGAAACATGGGAGAATAAAATCCTTGATTTTGCTGACCTAGTGGCACTCGGCTCACTGCACCTTGCTGTAACAATTTTACTACATAATCCCAGAGTATCTGCCTTTTGTGTCTTGCTGCAGGCAACTTCGTTAAGCTTAGATGAGGTAATAGTGGTTTCTTCTTGAAAGCCTAAGTGTGACCCTTTGTTATAGTCTTTATGAGCCAAGGCTCTGAAAAATTTTCCGCCCAAATGTGACAGAATAGGGTTGGTCTGGCATCTACTCTCTCCACCTGGGCGGGTGTTATCTCAAAAAGATGTCTGATTTTGTGAGGACGACTGTGGAGCTCTGGCCTTTGCTACCTTCAGAAATGACGATTGTGTACCCTTCCAACTTCGTCTAAAGGATCTACCTGGCTTATAGGATCTAGCATCTTTATATCTCTCTGTTTCTTGTCTTTTGTTTACATAAAACTTCTGTCTTCCAAACTTCCTGTCTTGTGGGATAAGCCCCGACTTACCCCCTGTGACACGTGAGATGGCTGTATCCATCTTAGGACCAAACAAGTTTTGTCCATCATACGGTATCTTTGTACAAGCTTGTTTGGATGAGGGATCCGCTGCCCAGGGTTTCAACCACAAAGCCCTCTTTGCCATGGTAGAATATAACATTGTGCGGCCCACACATCTTAGGGTATCTACAGCTGCCTCACCCATAAAGTCTGCCGTTAATCGCAACTCATCCAAAGCAGTTATAATTATATCTTGATCCAATCCTCTCCTTACTGCACTCCCCACATTGTTTATCCATACCTTGCAAGCCTTAGCTATAGCAGACAGCGCTATGGTAGGTCTAGCCATCTCTCTTGCTGAGAGATAATTCCTCTTTAATTCAATATCAATTTGACGATCCATTAAATCACGAAATGACACCGCATCTTCTAATGGCAACGTGACATTTATAGCCAACTTCATAACAGATGCATCCACAACTGGGTAACATTCAAACATCCTTTCATCCCGTTCTTCTAAAGGATACAATTTCTTCAACCTATTCCTTAGGGAGGGTTTTTTAACAGGTTTTTCCCATTCCTGCAACACTACCTCCTTAATTTCCTCCATCATAGGAAAAGCAATAGTTTTCTTATCCAGATGTTTATAATACGTTTTATGTTTAGAACCTGAATCATCTTTTTCAATCTCTT